>NC_033796.1:32172407-32215369 GCF_001876935.1 Asparagus officinalis
AGGGTGTTACTGGTATTCTACATTATCGCCTCTCTTCTTTTGTGATATATGGAAATGTTGATTCCCTTAGATTGCGACTTAGGAATATGATATTATGACTCAAGGTCTATGATATTCTCATGAACATTTATGTAGAAGCTCTTGGAACTTTGATATTGATTTTTCCATTGCACTTATTCACATGTTGTTGAAAGGTAGAAATTTGAGCTTGATTATACTTCTGGCATTTATTGTTAACATTTTTGGCTTGCAGGATCTTTGCCGCAGAGTTCTTCTTCCTGTCCATCATCTGTTCATTGGATAAACGATGGCCTCGAGAAAGATCTATACATTCAGTCAGCATCTGTTACTGTTCTAGCAATGGATGGGAAGAGGCGATGGCTAGATATAAAAAATCAGGTACGAACACCTTAAGTTATGCCATACTTGCTGAGAGCAGCTTTTACTTGGTTCGACTTAGAAATCCTTTCGTGATCTTTCATCCATGCTCTTCCATGCTAAATATTCTCAGAAACAATATTTTTCCAATATTTTCCTTATGCATAGATGTGCCAGAAATGATTGTGTTACTTTTAGTATTCCCGTTTTCACCTTTTTTTACTTCTTATTTATGATCTGGAAACTTTCTGGATATTATTTTTGAAAATTTTCTGGTAGTGTAAGATTCATTTGGATTATTTTCATAATCTCTGGACATATTATGACTACCTCATGCAGTTTTACCCTGGTATACTTCAAAACTGATTCATTTTGACACTCAGGGTTCTAGTGGCAAGGCACATTTTGTTTTGGTGACGAATCTCGCTCCGTGTTCTGGGCTTAGACTTCATCTTTGGCCTGAGAAAAGTAAGTCTCCGGTAAAAGATGAAGTACCTTCTAAGCGAATTCTTGAAGTGACATCAAGAATGGTTCAAATCCCTGCTGGACCAGCTCCAAAGCAGGTATGTCACTAACATGTTCATGTTTATGTATGGAACATGCACCAGTGGACATGCACAGCAGATCTTGTTATCTCAGAATTGTTGCCTTTAATCCAGATTGAACCTGGAAGCCAAACCGAACAGCCACCTCCATCCGCTATGCTGCTACTAAGCCCTGAAGAAATGCATGGTTTTAGATTCTTGACTGTTGCGGTTGCGCCGAGTCCGGTATTTCCTTCTTCCACTTATCTGTTGGTTTCTGTTAACTACTTTCAACGCAGAACCGTTAAATGCACTAAGAGCTGTGCATGCCTCTGTATATCATGATATTATTAAGATCAAAGATTTTAAACTGAAAGTAATTAGGTATGAATCCAAAATCTGTTGAACCTTGGTGCTTTGATACCATATTAGAAAAGCACTATATTCGAAAGCTTAAGTTGACGGGTTCTGAATCTATGCATTATGAAGCTATCTCAGCACGTTGGGTGTTTTGTGGGCCTTTCAGTCACTGGAGCTATCCAGCATAAGTTGGCTTCCTTTGGAAAAATGGAATAAATGATGAGCCTATTGAATTGAAATTGACATGGTTTAAAACCATAACCTCCTGAAACTTAGTATTTTGTTACCATGTTATCGTGCCATCCCAAAGCTTAAGTTCATACTTAAATTACTTACAGTATATATAAAGCAGTATTAATTTTTAGCAGTAATGATCCTACTTCGCTCTCAGGTCCATTCTTCTCCTCCACCTCTCTCCGTTTAAAGACTTCATCTTAATGCTTGTTCTTATTGAAGGGCTTTTTTATATCTCCAGTCTTTGACAACTTTATTGATGTAATCAGAGGCAAGGTGTTATGTTAGGTTTAAGACTGAGAGAACTGAAATGATGTCCAGAAAGCTTTATGTTGAGAATTGTTTTAATATAATTAAAACCTGTGTTTTAGTAGATATTCCGAAAAGCAAATGTTGTTTTAAGGATGAAATGTATGATGACAAGTACTCCCAACGAAAGTCATATAAATACTATAAAGAGATAAGTTCCAAACCCTCTATAACCCACGGCAAATAATATATTTTCCCTCTTTCATAAGTACATTTATGCAGTGGAAGCATGAGCTGATGTTCTTGTTTCAGACTATTTCAGGTAGGCCTCCCCCTGCTGCTTCCATGGCAGTTGGGCAATTCTTTTTTCCTGAAGATGGTCAAAAAGGACTCTCCCCTAGTGTGCTGCTGCGCTCTAGCTATGTTCAAGATGTTAGTATCAAAACTGATGGTAGTTTGTTTGTGCAGGATAGTCGTGACTTAAAACGCAAATGTAGTGCGTTTTTTTTCTCCAACTTGGTTCAACTTCTGTCTATATGCAGGAAATATTTTTCAAGGAGGATCATCCGCTCGCTCTGAATTTATCGTTCTCAGTAAGCTTAGGACTTTTACCTGTCACTTTGTCTCTAAGAACAGAAGGCTGTGGGTTAAAGAGATCTGCTCTTCCAGATGAAAATTCTGAAGATACAGACCACAGCAGTAAGCTCACAATGTTTAGTTTCTATATTTATGAGATTCACTGATGTTTCAAGTTAAATTTGTTTGGTGAAAATGACTTTGCTGTCTGCAAAAATTTGTCAGCTATCCTGATAATTGTCAATCTCCTGTCTGTTTTACTATGTGTCTGAGATGATAAAAATTACTAGAGCAGTTTACTACTCTATCGTATTACAGTCCTGAAGTGAAAGGTGGATAAAGTTGAATTAATTAAATTTTAACAACTCCTTGTTAAATTCGTCATTCAAAATTATAAGTAGTTTCGATGCTAGCTAATACATTAGAATGGATCCATCCACAGATAACAACAATGTCCCATGTGCATTTCATTCTACATTTCAAACTTGCTTCTCTTTATTCCTTTCAATTTTATGGGAAATTGTAACGATTCTCTAATGCAATCTTGCCTAAAAGTAACTAGCATATATTTAGCCACTAATATATATGTATCTTCTTGCCTCTAGTATTCTAGTTGATCATATTTTTCTATTTCTCTTTCCTGCTTTACCAGCATGTGTCAAGAGTCCCATAAATCTATTACTCTGTAACCATTCTTGACAATTCTTTGTTATCACGACAGGCATCTGCAAGTTACGTTGTTTCCCACCAGTCGCCCTTGCTTGGGATGCTATATCGGGTCTACATGTTGCTCCAACTTTGTATTCTAAGACTATGGTTGTTGATTCTTCACCTGGAATGTGGGATTCTGGTGACATGTCTGACAGAACTAATGTGTTATTATTGGTTAGAATCCAGTCCTTCTTTAGACATCTTAGATGTTATTTTCTAAATTTGTGTTTCTAGTTTCAGAGGTCTATATCAAAAAACTGTATATCTTTAACCAGTTTCATAGATCTATAACAAAGAACTAATGTATGTGTTTTTGAAGTTAGTTAAAGCAAAGTTACATTTTAATTTCAGGTGGATCCACATTGCTCATATAAAGTTAGCATTGCCGTTTCTCTGGTTGCAGCAGCAAGCAGATTCTGTATTTTATACTCATCGCAGGTAATCTGTTATTCTTCACAATGTTTAAAGACCTTCTGTGATGTACGATATTAAGTGGATGTGGTATTTTAGTATGTGGCAGATACAAGACATTTTTGGCCGCATAACAGATCTCCCCTGCAATCCTTCTAGATTTAACATCCCCCCCACCCCCACCCCCACCCCCCAAAAATAAAAACAAATTTCTTGGTCTTACCAATGAGCTAATATGTGTAAATGTATATAAATATTAGGGGGAGGTTTGTGACTGTTGTTTTAAACATAGTTAGAGTTTAGAGGGCAAGTATATGGCTGGTATAAGTAGAGCAAGAACAGGAAAAGGTTCCATAGATGGCAATAGAATAAACACGGTTACAGAATTGTGTAGGAGTCTGCAGAAACCTCTAAATTATATAAACAGAAGTTTTGTGATTCGTAAACATGTTGATGACTTGATGTCAGTTAAAAATTGCTGTAGTCATGCCCTACTTGTTAATATTAATTTAACATTTAGAAAATAATCCTGGAAAGAATGTATAACACTGGAAGTGCTGAAGTTGAAAACTGTTTGAACAAAATGTACCCAAGTTCAGCCGACATGATTTAGACTTCCCCCCACACTCAGGATTACATTTAGGGTCAGTTTGACAGCCACACTAAACTAGATTTACCTGCATCAATTTTGACCCAAGTTCATAATTTTAGAGTATGTTTGGCAAATGGTCAAAGCAGCTTATAAGCCACAAGCAAGTGGCTTATTTTGGTTTATAATCCACCAAAAAGTTAGCTAGGGTACCCTAGCTTAATTTTTGGTAGATTATATCTATGAGGTTTGACCAAGTAAAAGACAATTATACCCTTTATAATTTCACAAAATCCAAGGCCTCATTTATAACTCACCACCAACCTCGTGTCATTTTGAGTTATTTTGACAACAATGATGGATTATAAAATCCATGCCAA
The DNA here is from genome assembly GCF_001876935.1 of Asparagus officinalis. Classification (NCBI taxonomy): domain Eukaryota; kingdom Viridiplantae; phylum Streptophyta; class Magnoliopsida; order Asparagales; family Asparagaceae; genus Asparagus; species Asparagus officinalis. The sequence goes on from NC_033796.1 coordinate 32,176,820, forward strand.
AGACTACTTTAAAAATGGATAATAATCTACTAAATTTACCAAACACTTTAGGTTACTATCCATTTGGATTATAATCCAAGTGGATTACGATCCAAAGTTCACAAACATGCTCTTAGTTTGGCAACTTCTTCATTTGGACCTAATTTAGTGTTCGCTGACCTGATTTGGGCCAATAATCAAATCAAAACCAATCCATGGGGGTATGGTCTGAAAGAAACCAGAATATGTCAATCTGAAAAAATATTGCTGAGAAAGAACAAAAAAAAGGGGCAAAACATTGAATCTAACCTCAACTTTAATTAAAAAAACATATTAGTTTTAACCAGTTTTACTTGAAAATAGCCAAACTAAGTCTAACTTAAAACTAGTTCTATGGAAACCACTTTATACTTTCAACAGCAAGTGTATAATTAGACTAGAACTAATCTGGTTTTTACTTTAAAAATTGTGAAAGGGACCCCTAAATCTCAGAAATCAACACAGGAAAGAACATATGACAGTGAAATTACTAAAATATGAAAACTATTCAGAGAAAAACCCAAATTCAGCCCACATCACCTTGTCATGTCTGTATCCATTAGCCATGCAATTTCTCAGCCAGTAACTTGAAATACCCTATGCTGTGTATTTTATGTTATTTTATTTAGTTGCTCACAAAGAGTCATAGAGGATATGAAGTTGCGGATGATATGCACAGTAGCACAGGATTCACTATTAATTATAACCAATTGCTGCTGAATTTTCTTTATATGGTTTTGTTCTCTTAGGGCGTGTTTGGCATCTCCTTCTAAGTAGGTTAGTGGATACTAACCCAGTTACGGAGCTAAACTTGTGTTTGGCAAAAACTGGCCCAGAACTGGCCCAGTTTCTTATAGTTTATTTTCCCTTAACCAGGTTAGGACCTAGGGTTGGACCATCACCCACCAAGGACCAATCGTAAACTTGTTAAGGATTTAACCAAGCTAAGGGTTTTTTGCCAAACAATGTACTTCAAACTAAACTATTATTTAGAAAATTCTTGCTCTTTGCAGTCATTGATTAATTAATCCAGCATCATTTGGTACCTGCAGGTTGTAGGCTTTATGATGGCTGTTGTATTTTTCGCTCTAATGCGGCAAGCACGTGCATGGGAGCTTGACTTGACTGTGCCATCCGTTTTAACTGCGATAGAGCTCAATTTGAGAATACCGCTTCCGTTCATGCTACTTGTTTTACTGCCAACTACTGTTTCTTTGGTCCTTTCTTCGCTTACTACTGAAACATTTCCTCCAGTTATGAGCTTTCTTTTTGTCTCTATCGCCTGTTTTCTAATTGCAAATGGATCCGTTGTAATTTTGATATTGAGCTCGCAATTGGTCCTCTACGCAGCAGCTACCCTACATGTATTCCTGAAAAGACGGTTAGTTCAAATTCTCATGCAGCTAATTATTAATTATATTTTTATCTCAACGGCTGTGGATCATGGATTTTTTTTTATTCTTCAGAGATTTCTTCCTAATTTGTTCTTAGATTTTGATTATCTTTCAGCTCTTTGAGGAATTATAGCGTTCGAAATTTATAATTTAATGAATTCAGAATCTTTATTTTCTTGTTGCTTTCTGTGGGGTCTGTTGCATTGTGTGTTGTAAAGTTAGTCTATTAATTTGGACAAGGTTCTATGACACGGGGAGTGGGGGACACTACGGTGCCGTTTGGCAACGGGTTAAGTGAGGGGTTAAGGAGACTTAACCCCTTCTTAACCCGCCAAACATGGAAATTCTATACAAGAGTTAAAGTGAGTTAACCCTCCATAATTTTTCAAATGCAATAAATGCATAACAGTTAAGCTAACCACTCTAGAGGGATGAAAATGAGTTAACCCCTCAAAATAAGGGGTTTACTAATACTTCTATTTAGAAGGATTAAGAGTTAGCCCCTCTATTTATAAACAAAATAATAAAATTCCTTGTTATTCCCAAACACCAAACATGACCACTAGGGCTGACATAAAACTTATTTGACGGGTTAATAATTTAGTCCTTGAGGTTATCGAATGGGCTAACTATGTTAATCATTCTTCTTAATCTTTCTTCTTTAACCCTTTGCCAAACAGGGCCTACGAATACATCTAGGACAACACCTAGCGCGTAGCCCATAGTGCTAAATGTACTCAAATACAAACAAATGGAGAATTTGAGTACATTGGAAGTAGGAAGTAGTTTTTTTTTTTGGGTGGGGGGTGTTGGTGTGAGTTTAAGGGTGAGATCTGATCTTGATCTCTTTAATGCCTACCAGACAAATGAGTGTAATAAAAATGGTGAAAAAATGTGAGGTGAAATCAGGTTCTAACCTTGCTCAAGTTTACTTAGGCTGGGTTAAACTAATCTTTAGCTCTACTCAAAATAAGTTATCAAGTAGAAGGACTATCAAGTCAAGCCTGCATAAGTGGTGAGCTGCTTTTAAATTTCTTAGCACAGGCGATTCTGAGAGTATTTAGAGGAGTTTTTAGCTGGACCAAGAGGCTTGTTGCAGTAACCACCTTCTGATGCAGTTGCTCACGCGATTGCCATGTGATCGCCAAAATCACTATGGCTTAGAAATTCATCTATGCAGAGATTTAAATGACAAGTTTTCCTATTGAAATATTTGATCATCTCCAAGATGCAAGAAAGTCAAGAAAAAACATATAGCGCAATCCAGAAAAAAGTCTTGTCATTGTTTCTTGCTTGATTATCTCTTTGAATCTCTTGGCAATAACCGCCATTGTGTTCCTTTTACCTGACTCCTTTATATTGACAAGTTTCAGCTTAGGGCAGGCTGCAGCTAATATGACACTGGCTTTGTAAATTTTTTAATTGAAGCGGTTTTCTTAGGTAGCAGCTTTAGAAAGATTAATTCTCTATAACTGAATCCTAATATTGTGGTGGTTATGGTTGTCTTGCAGCTGGCAAGCATGGGAAGAGAGCTTTTGTATTATGTATCTTCATCAGGTCCTTGATTTCTCATCCATCTTTTACTCGCTAAAGGTACAATTCTAGCTGGCTGGATAGTTATGACACTTAGTCACGGTTGATAATGTGTTTTAATTTAACTTGGCTCTGTTGAGTATGGGAAACCAGCATTACTCATCAACTCAGACATGAATTGTTGTTTGATTAGAATTTCCCTTAGTTTTTGTTTTTGATTGTCTGACATGTTATTGTAACAGGTTGTGCAGATTCTTAGGGGCAGCCCAAGACTTGTTGTAGCATTTATTGCAATTCCTTTGGTCTGTTTTGTTCATCCAGCGCTTGGCCTGATTGTGCTTCTCGTTTCACATGCTTTCCATTCTCACACTGCTCTCTGCAGGTATAATTTTTGCAGGAGAAATGTTGCCAGAATTTTTAGTTTACTATTTCTTTCATTAGTCTTCTATGCAAGCTTGATTTCTATTGCGTTCTTTTATGAATTTATACTTTTTTTCCTAATCTACTTGCACCTTTGCTTATCGTATTATTTTCCTGGCCATTTTCTTGGTCACACAATATCAAGATGGTTTGAAGTACTTTGGGTATTGTTGTGTTTTAATTACCTTATTGTTATTGCACTGAATTAAATTCACCGTCTGATTCTGAACATCTTTGTTGCTTTTATTTGATGCTATATGCCATTATTCATCATCTTATACTATTACAACCACAATTGTATTGTGTGCATTTGGCATTCTTGTGTTTTAATAAATGGATTAGGTATTGTTTTTTTATTTTTTTTCTGAAGTTTTGTATCGATTGTTCTTCTTTTTGTAGGGTTTTCTTTTTCTGCTATTCTTCTTTTTGTTTGATGTCTGTGTTTGTTTTATGCCCTGTTTGGATGGAGGGTAGAGAGGGGGAGGGGAAGAGAAATGTAGCTTTCACCTTGTTTGAGAGTTTTTTTAAGGAGGGTAGAGAGGAGGAAGAAAGGGGAACGGAGGGTAAAATTGTTTGGTTTTTTCCCCCCTCCCCCCGATTTGGGCGGTAGAGGAGAGTAAAGGAGGGTAAAGGGGTGAAATGACATTCTTACCCCCATCAAAACAAATAAAATGGCTGATGTGTTATTAGTATAAAGTCATTTATGTAAATTTACATATATTTACTTCCTTTCACCTTCATTCACCTTACTCAACTCCCTTTACATATATTTACTTCCTTTCACCTTCATTCACCTTACTCAACTCCCAAACAACATATTACAATTCTCATCCCTTCCCTTCCCGTTGTTTACCTTTCCTTCCCTTCCCTTAGTAAACTCCCAAACACACCATTAGGGTTGGGATGGGTTATGGCCATATGAAGTAACCTGGATTTCTATGCACAAATGTGGGTAAAAACGGAATTATTTCCTACTTAAATTGAATGATAAGAATTAAAATTAGAGCAATTTTAGTAGTTATGCCAATTAAGTTTTATACATCTTCATGCTTTCGTGAATATTCATTAACATATCTGTTACAGATATGATCTAAGATTAAGTTCCGGTCTTTGTAACAGTTTTTTGGCGGCTTCATTTCGCAGTCGTGCTCAAAGAAAGGAGCTACCTGACTCACAACCACGGGGAACTTATTCTTTGTGCAAAGCTAATGACGCACTCAACTCGCTTCTGCCTGTGGATGAGAGCAGTCGTACTAGTCCAAGCGCCAGAAGAAGTTTTTGTGATAGTCAGTTAGAAGTTTTCAATTACCAGCACAGCTTGCTTAGTCTTATTTTGGGATTGTTTTTTGAGTTTATGTGTCAAAATTAAGTTCTTAGTCATTATCATCATCTGAAGTCTTTCGTCATCAAATCAAGGTGGATATGGAGCGACAAACTAAGAGAATTACATGAGGTTGCATGATTAACAATCAAATGCATTCCAGTCGGACTTCTATCTCCTGTGAAATCATTGGAGATTTCTGAAAACAAGATGTTTTAAAAAAAAAATTATAATTTCAGATGGAAAAGTGAAAACTAAGAAAACAGAGTTAAATGCAACACATACATTTCAACTATCTAAAGCTTAAAATAATAATATCCGGAAACACTTTCTTCGTGCGTGGAGAATATATATTTGGAAAAGATCAATTCATTTTCTGAATTTGCAGAAAAACATTTCCATAGTATTACTGTGAGGAATTCTCATGGTATGCTTACAATCGACAAATTCTCTGTTCTGCTATGCTTTTTTAAAAACAACTATAGATTAGTTGGCTTTGGATTAGTGAGAAACCGGAAACAGCTTGCCTTAATTTGTTCCTTTTGCGTCAATTTGAAAGTTTGTGGTATTTTTCTCTAGTGAAATTAGTTTATGGCAGTTTTCTGCAAAAATGAAATTTACCTAATCGTCTTATATCCTTCAACCCCATCTGAAGGACTTTTGTTCTGGTTTTTTCTGCAATAAACTCTACAAGCGTGCAAAATTGATCCGATGATTTTAACTTTTTTTTCTTTGATGACTCCAGAGGATCGGGATGGGCCAAAGCTTCCCTTGGTTCATAGACTCTGCTGTCTGTGTTGGAATCATCCTCCACGGTTTATGTGGATTGAGACAGAACCTCAGTTCATTCTCAATTCCTTTAATCCCTGGTCATGACGAAGTCGGTCTCAGCTTGGCTTACCTCCTCTCCGGATATTTTTCCTTTGTTTCAGCTATTTATTCCATGCCCTACAGATCATTATATGCCATGGCAGTCATTGGCATCATCTCTTTGGCTTTCATATTTATCGACAGGAAGAAGAGAGAGAGAGGCGATGGCAATTTTAGAACTTGTAGGAGGCATTCACATAGACACTAGCACAGTTTGTGAGGGTTTTTTATTTTGATTATTGCTTGTTCAAATTTTGTACTAATGTGTTGAGAGATTGGGGGACTACTAGGAGATTCTTTATGCAAAATTTAAACACTGTTAGAGACAATAGATGACTTGTTTTGTAACTTGTTTATTGGTTTGCGTAATTCATCTTAATGTTAATTATTCATGCTATATTTGTTGGCCTTCTTGTTTTGATGATGTTTAACAAACAATTTACGACTAATGTTGTTTGTCTAGTGTTTGTGTTTATCTATTTGTTGTAGACAAATAACATGTTGGAGGATGGATGGAATCAAGTTTTCACGATCATATCTAATGGAGGTTGGCAGAATAATGGAGTGAAGCAATGCAATTTAAGTTGAAGATCCAAGTTCAAGCTTCATCCGCAAGTTTACCAAGAAGAGTTTATTGAAGATCAAGATCATAGCTTGGGTATATTTAGTTTAGGTTTATATTATGTATGTTAGTACTTTAAGCTCAATCATATACACACATACATGTTTTGGTTTTGTATATATATAGTTATATATATATATATATGTTTTGGTTTAATTTCATAGATATGAAACAAATATATATTCATATACATACTCATATGTTTCATATTCTATTGTATTTGTGAAAATATTGTATTATCAGTTTTTGGACTTAACAATAATCATATACATTTTTTATTAAGTCTACAAAATTATTTTGTAATGTTTCAAAACATGGTTAAGCTAAAATGTCAAAACTCATGTATTTACATTTTCATGTTTTAGACTATTTTGTAAAATGATGATATTTTTTATTTGGGAGGTTCTTTTTAAAAATTAGTTTTTGTAACATGTATATTATCATGATTACAATCATTTCTCAGAGTTTTACATTTTTTTGATTTTATTTGCTATTTTTAAAAGATGTTTGAAAATCATATTTCTGTTTAAGACATGCTATGTGCATGTCTTGAGTCGACTCATAAACTGTTGTGTAGTTTACATTTTGTTTCTGACGAGTCGACTCATAACATCATGAGTCGACCCATCAGGTTGAGTCGACTCATGTCTGTCATAAGTCGACTCACAAACTGTACTGGAAAATATGTTTTGTTTCTGCTGAGTCGACTCATGACTTCATGAGTCGACCCATGCATGATGAGTGGACTGATGATTTTTATGAGTCGACCCATAAGTTAGCTTTTAGCCTGTAACGGCTACTTATGAGTCGACTCATGAACAATACCGAGTCAACTCATAACACTGTAACGGCTATATTTTTAGACTGTACTGTTTTTGGGTTTTTGGTCTTTTTGTCTTGTTTTCTCTTGGCTTTGGGGTTCCTATAAATACCCTTACATATCCTCAGTTCCAAAATAACTGAAGAGAATGTTTTAAAAGAGTTTAACAAGGGTTTTAAGCTTGTTTTGAGTTTGTTTAAAAGAGTGTTTAAGAGTTTGTTTGTGAAGAGAATTTCACAAGGGTTTGAGGAGATCATCAATCTTATTTGAGCTTCAATCTACATCCCTCCACTCTTGATCTATTGAGAAGTTTTCTAAACTCTATTTCTAGCTCTTTTATTCTTCAATCTACATCCCTCCACTCTTGATCTATTGAGAAGTTTTCTAAACTCTATTTCTAGCTCTTTTATATATTTGATTATATTGAGAAGTTTTCTAAACTCTATTTCTAGCTCTTTTATATATTTGATTATCATTATTATTAAGCTAGAAGTATATTGAGTTTAGTTTTGATTTATATCTCTTTGTTCACACACAATCATTGAGCTTATTGTATTTACATTTATAGTATAATTTGGGTTGTGGGTTTGTGACTTTGAGAGTGAGCTTAATTGTGTTCTCATCTTTTGTAGAGAACAAATTTGTATTTGTGAGTTTCATTGGGAGTTGCACATTGTATTACACTTGAACACCGAGAGAAGTGGTTGGTGAGAGACGGGGTTGGTTCCAAGAGGAGTGTGGTCGGTAGTAAAGCCTAGAGAGGTGATAATTCCGAGCAATTGAGGAAGGACACGAGCTAAAGACCAACACTTAGAGGGTGTGGAGTGTAGTTACATTGTGAACGTTGATCGGTGAGCGTTGAAAACCGATATTGTGAGGTGTAAACGTTATTCGGGTGAGCGTAGAAAACCCGGTTGTGATAGTGTGAGATTGTAGAGTTTTCGGTTAGCTAGAAAACCGAGTGTGGGGTGTAAACGTTATTCGGGTGAGCGTAGAAAACCCGGTTGTGATAGTGGATTTTTTCCCTAGAGTGGGGAGCGGAGACGTAGGACGGAAGGTCCGAACTCCGTGATCATATTGTGTGTTTGCATTGTTTGAAGGTCCGAACTCCGTGATCATATTGTGTGTTTGCATTGTTTATATTGTCCTATCACAATTGTATCTTTAGTTTAGATGTGTGTTTGCATTGTTTATATTGTCCTATCACAATTGTATCTTTAGTTTAGATTGTTTACCCTTGTGTTATTTATATATTCTTGCATACATTTCACCATATATGATATATCTCTTTGTTCATATCGCATATTCTTGCTCATAACATATTGTATATCCATCTTGCAAGAATAATTTATTAATCAGTTTTGATTGGCATAAAATCAGATTAGATTAGCATAAGACCCTAATCACCCCCCTCTAGGGTCTAATAATATTAATAACTTTTCCCATTTTAAAAATCAACGGATTACTGATTATTCATTTGTTTATCATAGTTTTCTTTTGAAGGTAGGAGGTTTGTTATGCTGGAAGTTTCTCTCGCCTCTCGATTGCAGACTATTGTTTTGAGCTGTGTCTGTACAAGAAAAGACGGTAGTATTATAGCACGGTGCCCGGGGGAGAAAAGAAAAAACAAACAAACAAACAAACAAACAAAGGAATAAGAATTTGGACTTCCAGTTGCTCATCATCTGAAAACATTTCTTATGAGCTATCTCCAACAGCGTAAGGCAAATAGTTATTGCATTACGTAGATCATTCTGATAATAATAATAATGTTATGAAGTATGGATATTATTTAAAATATTTTCATTCTTTAATTCCTTTCCTTTTTTTAAGAGGTATTGAAATTGAATTTTCAAATAAGAACAACTGAACAAGTAAGAACAAGAAGAATTAGTCGAGAAGGATTTTAGATTTTAACTTGAGTTCTAAATCAAATAAAATTCTAGTGATAACTCTAAATCATTCACCCTTTAAAAGAGAGGGAGCACCGGAAAAACTTTCCTTACCTCAAAATGCCCTTCATCTATCATAAATTTAGCAAAGTTACTCTTTTTTTAAATGTTACACAGAAATCAGAAAATCAAAAGCCTCAAACTTGTGTTCTTTTCCTTCTTCATTCTATCGGTTACTATTCCGCTCCGGCGGTTGTCCTCGTCTTACTGTCTCTACCTTCATCAATTAGCAATTATTAATTTGCAAAGATGCTTATTATTGTCCTCGTCATCTTACATGCAACCCCCAAATCAAGTTTTCATGAAAAAAAACCTTCCTCATCTCAGATTTCAGGCATCAGGAAGGATCATGAAGAAAACAAATTGAGGAAGGTTTTTATGAAATAAAATATTCGGGGTTTGATTTGAGCAGTTTCTAAACTTTGCTCAAATGCATTAAGAATGGGTCAGCCTTGGTTAGTTGAGCGGTAGAAAAGTAATTGCATCATTCTCCTGTTAATGAACTAGCACTGTTAAAAGGGAGGGGTAGAAAAGATAAATCTCAGAGAATGGGACCGTAAATTTTTCTTTGCAATTGGATTATATATCGTCACTGTTATATCGACATTCATAACTTCTGACCTTTTTTGTTTTCAGAATGCTGAGTGAACTTAAAAAGCTGTAAGATTCTTAATTTGAGTTTGCTTCTTGCAGTCTGTCAATTAAAGTACTTGACATTTGGACGACCATTACTTTTGAAGAACCGTCGGTAATAGTGAACAGCGATAATAAGAGCGGGTTCTTAGATTGGATAGAAGAGCTTTTCCGTGATCTACATGAAGATAATTAGAAGTTCACTTTTCTTAAACTTTGTTTGGGAGTGAATATAGAATGTTTGTGACTAACTGTTACCTGTCACAGTTTTAGAATTTGAACCCTAAACTTTCAAAGTTTGTAAATTTTCATCCGATTATCTGATTGAGATGATTCAAGATTCTGTAGAAGTGAGAATATTACATTTTCAACTTTTAACTAGGACTAATTAATTTTTAAACGTTTGTGGGCTGGAGCGTTTATTCCATCCTCAGTTTCAAGATTATCCTGCTGGCAACTTCGAAAGCCTTAATAACTTTTGATTCGATTGTCCGGATACAATGATTCAAGGTTTAATTGAAAAATATGTTCAAGACCAATACACTGGTGATTAGGGATTTCCTGTTTGAAAGATTATTTTAGACTGATTTCATATTCTTTCTAACTGGTTTGGCACGTGCAGGCGAGCCAAACAAACAGGCAAGGTCGGCTAGGTTTGGCATGTGCAGGCGAGCCAAACAAACAGGCGAGCTTTGGCTTGCAGGCGCGAGCTCTGATTGGCCTTTCGCTTGCTTTGAGCACGCAGGCGAGCTTTGCTTGTTGGCGAGGTTTAGCTTGCATGCGAGCTCTGCTTGGCCTTTCGCTTACTTTGCGCACGCAGGCGAGCTCTAATGGGTGTGGTTCGAGCTCTCTTGTGTAAAGGCAATTTTTATTGCATACAAAGATAAGTGAACGCTAAAACCTATGGGTTTTCTATTCAGGTTTTAGCTTTTAGGTGGTTCAAATTTATGTATTTATCTGATTAGATGAGAGGAGAGCAACTTCAGAGACTAAATTGAAATGATTCATAGGATCTTTTTTTTTTGTTTATTTAGTATTTTTGAACATGATTGCTGATATCATGCAAGTAATTGCAGAATTAGCTGTTTGATACAAGTGCTCACTAAAAGCTATTTTACTTTTCAACTTTTTAAATAATTCACGTCAGTACAATGTAATTGTTACTTGTGCTGGATTTCGTTAGAGCATTTGAGAATAATTGAACATGGTTGGTAGAAGTTTTGATGATTGCATTTGTTCAATTTTCTTTTTCGAAATTATGAATAGGCTATTGTTTAAATTTGTTGCCAAATTGGTATAGTTATTGTTTTGGGAAAATTGTGTCGATGTCTCAAAAGTAGGAACTTCATGTGACCCAGATGTGACCCAGCCCATTGTATTTTGACTCATGTGATTTAGCTCCAAATGCACACTGTATTTGTGTTCAGACCCCAAAGTAGCGGACCCCGAGAAAAGCCCAACGTAAGTTACAAATTCACCATTTGATTTGACTGAGCTCGATAACTGCGTCCCCTCCCTATTTATTCACAATCTCGATCTGCATTATTAAACTCATCCCTCTCTCTCTCTCTCACCCTCTATCTCTCAACTTCTCTTTTCTCTCTCACTTCCGCTATGGTCACTGAAAATGAAGCTTGCAAGCCTTCAACTCTCCCCTCTTACTCCGAGCTACGAACCCTAATCCTAACCCTAACCTCCCCCCCTCCCCCCAACCTTCAAATTTTGATTTTTTTTCTGGCTCCGGAACCTCTAACGAGGTTGTCTATCTCAACCCGACCTCAAGGAGCAACAACTCATTCCAGAGCTCGTACTTCAACCACGTCCTCAAGAACCGTGGCATCCTCCGCATCGACCATCAAATGATCCCCATGATGGATGGGATCAGGATTGCCAACGAGTTCGCCAACGTGTTTGAGGATATCAAGAGGTACTTCGCGCTGGGGATGGCGAGGTTGGGGAGTCTGGGGGTGCTTAAGGGGAAGGAGGGGGAGGTAAGGAACAACAGCCGACGAACTAATTCTGGTAGGGTGTTGTAATGAGGGGATCAGTTGGAAGTTATTGTTGTTTTTGAATTTTTGAATTCGGTGATTGAATAAGTTTTAATGTCTTGAAGGGTTTGAATGTGTGATGGAGGGAGCCTGGATTTTCTTTTTATGTGGCTGTGTAATAAAAATCGGAGAGATTTGTATCAAGTATGGAGGGAGCTTGAATTTTTTTCTTCTTGTATGGTTGTAGACTTGCACTAATAAAAATTGGATAGATTTGTATCAAGTTTGATGGAAAATTGTTAAAGAAGCTGGTGGCTATGTTAGTTCTAGTTGAGCTCCTGTTAGTACCAGTGGTTCTCGTGTTAGTTCTAGCTGATATCATGTTAGTTCCATCCCAGTTCGTGTTAGTTCTATCGATTAACTTAAGGTAGAACTAACATACAATGAGCTAGAACTAATGTGCAACGAGTTAGAATTAACATAAGAGCCCAAGAGTCTAGAACTAATATGAATTAGAGCTAGAACTAACATGCAGTATGTTAGAACTAACATGCAACGGGCTAGAACTAACACGAGAGCCCAAGAGCTAAGATGAATTAGAACTAGAACTAACATGCAACGGGCTAGAACTAACATGTAGCGGGATAGAAATAACATGAGAGCCCAAGAGCTTATAACTAAGATGAATTAGAGCTAGAACTAACATAAGAGCTCAAAAGCCTAGAACTAAGATGAATTAGAGCTAGAACTAACATGCAGTAAGCTAGAACTAATATAAGAGCCCAAGAACCTGGGACTAAGATGAACTAGAGCTAGAACTAACATGCAACGAGTTAAAACTAACATGAGAGCCCAAGATCCCGAAGGCCCAAGGCCCAATCAAAGACTTCAAATATATATTGTAGCTACAAGGGTTTGAACTCTTGACCTCCTCTCCAAATCCCCAAGCTTTACCACCAGACCAACTAGCCTATAGTATTCATATTAGTTCTACTTAAAATTAGCTCTAACATGAATTAGAACTAAGTTAGAACTAACATAAAATAAGTTAGAACTAATATAAAATAAGGTTTACCACTAGACCAAATAGCCTAAAGTATTTATATTAGTTCTACTTAAAATTAGCTCTAACATGAATTAGAACTAAGTTAGAACTAACATAAAATAAGTTAGAACTAACATTAAATAACTTAGAACTAACATGAGTAAGTTAGAACTAACATAAAATAAGTTAGAACTAACATTAAATAACTTAGAACTAACATGAGTTATTGCTCTTGATATAGTTTTAAAAAGGACAGGAAATTTTCCTCCATTTTTTCCATCAGATCGCATTAATGGGACGTGACTTTCCATGTATTTTTAGGACCAGGCGTCTGGAGAAGATAAGTGAAGGGGCAATTTTGGATTTTTTTTCCTAAAATACAATCTTATTTTTTGTGCCGCTGACATGGAGGGGCCTTGAAATATTAAATGATACTTTTTGAGGCTAAATCACATGTGCCAAAATACAAAGGGATGGGTGTAGGCTGTCTAAAAATCACAATAGATAGTTAATCCCTCATCAAACACCGATGATGGAAGTTATAATCTGACGACTTCCAGAAGGCTACAATTTGAGGACTTTCACGTAGAAGGTTACAATCTGACGACCTTCACAACAACTAATGAAGGCCCCAATTCAACAGCATTCACAATCAACATCGGGAGTTACAACCTGACGACTCTCATATTTTCAAGGAGCCAAGACGAAGATTACAAGAGGACGATCTGTGCAAAGCTCTAGCAAAAGAGACTACAAATTGACGGTCTCTTCATATTAAAATGCAGATATCTCTCAAACCGTAAGGAATTTGGCAAAACGGAGGAAGCGAACCGAAGCCTTCGACTCGGTTCGGATGGCCCCGTCTCGTCGAGATAGCCGATTTTCATATATAATTCGTCTAATTCCGACGTACGGTTTGAAAGTTATGACCTGTTCTTCGTAGCAAGTTGTGTTCTGAAGTCCGTCTGCAAGACTAGACTTCGTCAGAACATTGGACTTAGCCTGAAGCCCGCCAAGCCCGCCTAAGGTTCGCCTCTGTATTACAGAGTCAAAGCGCACATGCTCAACTCTGCGTTTTTAACATCAAAACGCAGAGTTAGTCGCAAAAACAGCACAACTGTGCGTTTTCAGCCTTTAAACAGGCTCAACTCTGCGTTTTCAATCTAGAAACGCAGAGTTAATCTTTAAAACAGCACAACTGTGCGTTTTCAGCCTTTAAACAGGCCAACTGTGCGTTTACAGGCCAACTGTACGTTTATGGGCTCAACTGTGCGTTTTTAGCCTGAAACAGGCCAACTGTGCGTTTACAGCACAACTGTGCGTTTACAGGCCAACTGTGCGTTTTCAGCCTCAGCTGTGCGTTTACAGGCCAACTGTGCAACCCCCTATAAATACCTCAAAACTCAACTGAGTTCGGATCCTCTTTTTTTGGAGGGGGGGAGCTGACTTTTTGGGGATCCTTGATCGAGCATCTTGCCGCGTTCTGCAGCAACAAGGAGTTTTGGAGACCAGCAACAGGAGCTTCTTCCTTGGCTTATTAACCGAACTTTCGGTTCAAATCAACTCTTTTTCAAGAGTTCAAACTCGTTCAGAGTTATCAACTCGATCAGAGTTCAAAACTTGCTCTGCAAGTTCTTCTAAAACTCGTTCAGAGTTATCAACTCGATCAGAGTTCAAAACTTACTCTACGAGTTCTTCTAAAATTCGTTCAGAGTTATCAACTCGTCAAGAGTTATTTCAAAACTTGCTACGCAAGTTCTCCACAGCGTCAAATCGTGAGGAGATGACATCGTTCCAGTGAATCAAGACGTTCGGATTGTCAACGAGAAGCAAACTCGACGCGAGCATTCGAGGGAGGCATCTCATCGCCACCGTGAAGAACCCAGAATTAAACAAAGGGGAGAATCGAATTCATTCTCCTCTCTTTTGTAATCGGAATCCAAATTGTAATTGATTTTGAGAGGAATACAAGTCAAATTTTTCTTTCATTATTTCTTTTACTGCAAATTTCCAACAAACAAACCCTCTTAACTATTTTAAGTCTCAAAATCCATGTAACTTCAAGCAGTTTTGCATATAACCCTCCTTGAACTTCTTTTATTTGACTTAACCTCTAGAAGATTTTTTACTTCACTTTTTCAAAAGAATATCGTCAACTTCAACATGCCGTGTATCTAGCACGCAATCAAAAAGGACGAGAATACCATAAGTAGAAACACTAGCATGGGCCACGAGGTATTGGTGAGGGACTAGGAACTCATCACCAATGTTGTTGATTGGCGATAGGTCTCAGCCCATCGTCAAAGGCTCATGGCCAATAAAACATTGGAGATGGGGAGAGCCCGTCTCCTACATTGGCCGTCACTATTAGCCAATGGTGACGGGATACTCATTGCCATTGGTGGGCCCGTTTAAACTAAGTGTTATTTGCCCAACTCCCAAAGCCTAGCCCTTATTCTCCTAATGCACCGCCACTAACGAAACTTCACCCCCCTCAAAACTCTAGTGGCTTGTTTGGATAGAGGGTAGAGATGTAAAGGGGAAGGACATTTTTGGTTTAATTTTGTTTAGGAGTTCCATTTAGGGGTTGTTTGTTTCGCACAAAAACTGCAGAAAGAGCCCCAAAAAAACTAACACAAGAAAATTCGTTCATTTTTTTCAGAATCAGATGTTTGGTTAGCAAAAAATAAAAAGAAAAGTGAAAGAAAGTGAAGGTGACATGTAGGATTTTTCCTCTGAAAAATTTCAGCTCTTTTGAGGTCGATTACGGGGGGCAACACCCACTTTTCTCTCCTCGTATGCAAAAAACTGATTCTAGGGTTCGGCCTCTTTTCGCCGCCATCTCGTTCTGGTCACCTCTCTCTCTCTCTCTCTCTCTCTCTCTCTCTCTTCTCTCTCTCTCTCTCTCTCTCTCTCTCTCTCTCTCTCTCTCTCTCTGTGTGTGTGTGTGTGTGTGTGTTTTTATTTTTTTTCACCCTCTTTTTTCACCGCTTCCACCATATGTGATAGCTTCAAGTCGGAGAAGAAAAAATCACTGTATCCATGGTTTGCTTGAGGATAGATCTACTCGAGGTAAAAAAAATTTACCTTTTTCTATTATTTTGAGTTTCCTTTCAATTTCCTTTCATTTTTTGGTTTTTCCTTTCAATTAACTTGAATTTGGTGGGATATATGAAGATTTCAAAGTCTGATAGCATGTTTCCACCATATAGATCTATGAACTGTAATTTTTCTTCATTGATTTTTCAATGGCGAATAAAGAACAAGTAATGGGTTCTTTGATGAGTTGCAATGTGAGGAGAGGAAGAAGATGAACACGCAAAGGAATAATTGGGAGCTGTGTTTTTTTACACAAAGATCCAATTATTTTTGAAATTTGAATAAAGAATATAAAACTCCTCATTTCTATATGTAAAAGTTGTTAATTTCTATACAAATCCAATTAATCATTTTCGATGAGTGGTTTATATGTGATCACCTCGTTAATTTACATGGTTCATGGTGCTAATTTTGATTATTCCTTCTATTCCATCCATCGCGTAGTGAATTATTTATACCAACTAGCTTCAATACCTGAGGTTTGGGCCCATGCACACCTATAAACCAATGAGTAAATAAATGTAATCAAGTATTGTTCATTGTGTGTGATAGAGTGTAGCTAAGTTTATAGACTATGATATATACATTTTACATGTTATATTGAATATTTGATTGCTAATGCATACTTGTTTGACAGGTTTACAAGTGGGATAAGGTGAATGATTTCACCTTGATGGATTGAGAGTATCCTACAAATTTCTAGTGTGATGGAATTAAAGTTAAATTATGCATATCAGTTCTTTTCTTGATTATATGAGGTAGATGTTATCATATTTTATGCTATGATGATGGTCTATTCTTAAGATTTGCAGCCAAAGTTTATAGCAGTAATATATTGGTGAGGCAATTTTATGATGACAATGCTTATTATGTAGGGTCATTACGATAATTGCAGCCAACGTTGCTATTATAAATTTATGGTGAGGCAGATAATTAAGAAAATAGTCTTTTCTGAACAAATTGTGTGCTTGGCCTTTGGTTTCAGTTGTGTGCTTGGCCTTTGGCCTTTGGTTGGCATTTGTTTTCAGTTGTGTGCAAACTAGACTGAATTTTCAGCAATATTCAGTTGTGTACTTTTCTGCCAATGTTTATGTTCTTCTGTTTATACCAATGCATCACATTTGGTTGTGTAATTTTCTGCTAATGTTTTAGTTGTGTGCAAATCATATCTTCTGTTTTTGCAAAACAAACATATGATTGTGAAAGAAAATGTAAAAAAATTCTTGTGTTAATTTTTTGGAGGCTCTTTCTATAGTTTTTGTTGTGTGCATGGTTTCAGCCTTGCTCTCGGCATTGGATTCAGTTCAGTTTATCTTCAGTTGTGTGCTTGGCCTTTGGCCTTTGGTTGGCCTTTAGTTTTAGTTATTTCTTAGCCTTTGGTTGGCCTTTGGTTTTAGTTATTTCTTGGCCTTTGGTTGGCCTTTGGATCAGTTGTGTGTACTTACCAGCAAATACATTTAATTCTTCAGCTCTTCTATTTGGTTTCGATTATGAATTTCCAGTAAACAATTGGTCTCATCTAATTTGTTTTTAATTGGTTGAATTGGTTGTTATGTCATTGGTAATGTGATATTATGCTATGATGATGGCCAGATATATAATGTATGCAACCAAAGCTTATACTAGTAATCAATTGGCGAGGCAATAAATGCAGTCAATATTGTTATTATAAACTTCATGGCGAGGCAGATAATGAAGAAAAGGGCCTTTGTTGAGCATATTTTATATAAATTGTGTTAAGGTTTGGTTTGATTTCAATCTTGGGTTGTTCGAGTCTTGGTTTCGCTCGAGTTGGTTTCAGCCTTGGTTCAGTCTTGGATTTTTCAGACTTGGTTTGGCCAAAGTTGGTTTGGTTTCAGTCGAGTTGGTTTCATATGAGTTGTATGCTTGCCTTCTGAATTTATAGGCAATGTTGGTTTGGTTTCAATCGAGTTGGTCAAGTCGAGTTGTGTGTTTGCCTTCTGAATTTTCAAGCAATGTGTGCTTGCCTACTGAATTTGTAGGTAATTGAGTGCATTACATTATATTTTGTGTGCCTTAATTTTTATTGTTAATAATTTGTCTTATATGGGTGGTAATCACACCATGGTGACCACAATCAAGTTTTCTTGATTTTTTAGTTTAAACCAAACACTAGAAAATAAGGGAATCTACTCACACATAAATTATTTTCTTCTTTTTTTAAGTTGAGCCAAACTAAGAAAAGTGGTGGAAAGTACTTTCAGTCATATTTTTTTGGCGAAACAAACACAAGAAACACTTTCCATAAAAGTGAAGGAAACACAAAAAAGGAAAGGAAAATCGTTTTTGGAAAATGAAGGAAACGAACCAAACATGCCCTTAGAAGGATAGATGAGGGGAATGAGGGGGGAAATAGAACTGAAAGCTTACCCCTAAATTGGGGGGTAAAGAAAGGGAAGGGAAGGAAGAGAAAGGAAGGGTACCTTCCCTTAGTCATCTCCCAAACACGCCATAGAGGTCCACCACACCATCTAAACCCTCCGACACTACCCCGCCGACCCCCACAAAACCATAATGCTCCACCGCACCCCCAGCCTTCCTTGCCTTAGTAGAGCCGCCTCAGCAGAGCTCGAACCCACTCTTCATCTCCTCATCTAACTCGAAACTCCTCCTCCTCCAAATCCTACTTGAACTCTGTTCCTCCTCCCCAACCCGCAAAAGGGAGTCACCAACACCTCCTCTCCCTTAGCCTCCGACTCAAACAACACCTATCATCATCATCACCTCCTCATTGAATGGTAAACCTATTTATTAATATTTTTTATTATTTTTCGATTTTGATAATTTTATTAGTAATGTTCAATTTGATAATAGCTCAAATTTGGCACTATATCTAAATTCTAACCTCTAGACAGTCAAGGCCGACTCCTCCTCCTCCTTCCCAATCTTGGAAAAACGGTAATTTTCTAAAAATTTTAATATTTTAAAGTTTTTAAACTAGCTATTTGGTTATTTAGTTATGTTATAATTTGAATATTTTGCAGTGATTATTACCTTAAAGTTAACTACCCTAAATTTAACTCAAATGACCATTCAAACAATAAAAGAAAATGGTAATTATAATAATTAACCTAACTAAATACCCTAATAGTGCTAATCTCCCAAATAATTACCATTATTTAGATTTATACATAATATAAATGTAACAATAACATTACAAAACCTAATCCCTAGAATATGTGAATTAATCAAACACTTACATATTTTCTCAAAATTTGTGGTGTGATATATAGCCCAATAATGTGCTATATTTCCTGTACATAGTGATATAATATATTATGGACAACTAGAAGAGATCGTGAAGAAATTATAGGCATACGATACAAAATACGTACGTAATTATATGATTTTTAGGGTTCAATGGTGTCATGCCAAAGTAACAAGGGATGCATATGGTTTTAATCTTGTAAATCTAAATAAGAAGATTTAAAGTTTATGTTTGCAAAGTAGGCTACTCAATGCTTTTATATCTAAGATCATAAGTAGTCAAGGTTTGGATCGTATTGTATAAAAAGCCAATGTCTCTTTTTTCAACTTTCTATAGATGAAAACACTGATGGTTCTGATGACCCAAATGAGCCTAGAGAGGAAGTTTTTCCTAATTACTCTTATCAGCAAGATGTCACGTTTAATATGTATACTCCATAAAATTGATTTGACATCTGTAATGTCGAAGACTAAATGTAACTATTTAGAATTTAAAAGCAGATAAGAGTAAATGTAACTATTTGATATTTGTAGAATTTAAAAGCAGATATTTCAAGTGTTAATGTATCTATCTTGGATATTATCGATGTAATTATAAACATTCACATATTTTGCTAGCATGCATTGAATAAAATTTTAAATTATATATTAACAATTTAAGTTGTAGTTGAGCCAAACAATAAAACATACAGAGAAAGTTTCTCGAGATTGTACAACGTTTTCATCCTGTATAAGTATTAACTTGTGCGAAGATATTATGTTTGTGATATACATATGCATACATCGTATTTACTATTTTGGTTATTTATGCAGCCACATATTCATGACTGTCATTGGGTCCATTATCTCTATCTAGATCCTTGCCAGTTGAAGTTATTAATTTGTTTAATCGAATTAAGTCGATTGGGAATTTTATTGATTCGAATCGTATTTATTATTTCATAAGATATTGTAGGAATATACAAAAACTGCATCCCTTATGAGTCCATCACGTTGTCAGGATTCTGTAGAAGTGACGAACATGGTGAAGAACAGCTCAGGAAACAAGCAGGAAACTATCAGGCAGCTTGACGGTCAACCGTGAGATCAGCTGTGGTCGACCGGCAAACATACACACTACAGGGTGCATTTTTGGATTTCTGTCCAATCGACCGTGGCATCAAGCGCGGTCGATCACGGACCTTATAATCAATTTTTCCTAGTTTTTGCCATTTTGTCTGGTCGATCGCAGAGTCAAGTGCGGTCGATCATGACTCGGGTCTAGGCTTGGGCTTTTGTTTTCTGACCCGTTTCATTTTGTGTTGATATATAACCCTAAATCTGATTAATTAAAGTTAAGCAAGGACGATTTGAGTAGACTCTTGAGAGAGTATTGTGCATCCTTTTGTGGGAGACTTATGAGGGGTTTAGAGAGCTTTGTTTTAGGATTTTGTAACTCTATTTGTATTTCTCTTCATCTCTAATAGTAAGAACTTCCCCTTTCTTGCCCCGTGGATGTAGGCAACTTATCGAACCACATAAATTCATTATCTTGCTGTGATTTGTGATTTGTGATTTGTGATTGTATTTGGTTGTGATCTTTCTTGTTGTATTGTCATGCACTATTTGGCTTTCGAGCTCCGCTGCACATAACAAGTAATATCAAAGCTTCAGATTTAGCTTAGGGCTTGTTTGAAGGATTCACCGAAGGATTCTTACTTGGAGAGTTAGATCTACAATATAGGAGAAGTAAGCACATCGGAGTCGTCTCTTACGAAGGCGATACATAGTCTAAGCATTAATAACACTAAAATTGATATTCCAAAGTTCAATGGCAACATCAATTTCAGTTTGTGGAGATGTCAGATGATGGATGCGTTGGATGCACAAAATTTGGAGGAGACTTTTGAGTTACAAGAGAAACCTAAAGACATAGAAAACAAGGTTTGGAAGAAGATGAACAGTAGGGCTTGTGGAGTTATTCGGTCATACTTGATGTCGGATCTTATTTATGATGTGATAAACGAGACGTCGGCGAAGATATTGTGGGAAACGCTTAATGAGAAGTATCTTACGAAGAGCATTGAGAATCAGCTTCACTTGAAGAAAATATTTTACCAGTTCAAGATGAAGATGGGAGTTTCCATTAGGGAGCATGTAAATAACTTCACGAAGTTACTTTTAGATATGACCAATGTAGACATCATGGTTGAGAATAAAGACAAAGCAATGTTACTTTTGTGTTCGTTATAGGAGGATGATTATGGTACGTTTGTTCTCACTATGATCAATGAAAGAACTATTGTTAGCTATAATGAGGTGACCTCAGCATTGGTGAACTATGAGTTGAGGAAGAGTGATGGTGAACCCTCCGAGAAGGCATCGGGAGATGCATTAGCAGTTCGAGGCTGTAGTCCAAACCGCCGCCAAGTCAACCGCTCAAAATCGAAGAATAGAGGTAGCTATAAGAGTGTTGGTAGAAACCAATGTCGCTTTTGTAAAGAAGAGGTATATTAGAAGATCGACTGCCCAAAGTTGAAGGACAAAGCCGGGAAGAACAAGGGGAAAGTTGTACAAGCTTCAGAAGTGAATGTTGCAAAAGCTATTGACGAACATTCAGATTCAGATTCTTCAAGCTATTCGTATCTTGCACTATTATTGGTTTGCTATATCGACTCTACGGAGTGGATATTGGATTCAGGTGCCACATATCACATTTTCCCTAGGAGAGATTGGTTCTCCAGCTTTGGGGAGCTGGAAAGAGGGAATGTCGTGCTTATGAATAATGATCATGTATGCCCTATTGGTAGTATTAGTTCAGTCCGGATCAGGATGCATGATGGAGTGATTGGGAAGTTAAAAGAAGTGAGGTTCATACCATAGTTGACGAAGAACATTATTTCTCTTGGTACTTTGGAAGCAACAAGTTATCGGGTGACCTTAGAGGATGCTACTATGAAGGTCATGAAGGATTCTATGGTGGTGTTGCGAGGTGTCAGGGAAAATAACTTATACTACGTGAAGGGCAAGACAGTTACAGAGGGTATGGTAGCTTCTATCACTATAGAGGAGGGCACTATCAGCTTATGGCACATGCGTTTAGGACACACTAGTGATAGTTCCCTGCAGACATTGGCGAAACAATGGCTATTGAAAGGTACGAAAACTTATAAGATAGAGTTGTGTGAGCATTGTGTACTTGGGAAGAAGACTAGAGTGAAGTTCGGCACCGCTATTCACAACACCTAATGTATATTAGATTACATTCACACAGATGTTTGGGGCCCTTCCAAGCACACATCACTTGGTAGGACTAACTATTTTATCACTTTTATTAATGACTATTCCAGAAGAAATTGGGTATATACAATAAAGTATAAACATAAGGTCCTGGATATTTTTGTAGAGTGGAAGAAGAAAATAGAGTTGTAGACAGGTAGAAAGGTGAAGACTCTTCGTTCAGATAATGGTGAAGAGTACAAGAGTGATCCAGTTCAGATAATGGTGATACTACACAGTTTAAGAGACACCATAACAGAACGGGGTGGCTGAGAGATTGAACTGTACCTTGCTGGAGAATGTGCGATGTATGATGACACAGAGTGGATTACCTAGATTCTTTTGGACCGAGACGTTAGTTTATGTGAGTCATCTCGTTAATATGTTGATGTGCACTGTGATACAGGGGAATACTCCTATGGAGCATTGGTCTGGTTCAGTGAATAGTGACTATGAGTCGCTTCGGATATTTGGGTGTTCTGCTTATTATCATGTCAATGATGGAAAATTGCATTTGAGGGTGAGGAAAATAGTCTTTGTAGGATTTAGAGAATATATATGTTAAAGGCTTCAAGTTACAGGATTCACAGGACAAGAAAATAGTCAAT
Source organism: Asparagus officinalis (assembly GCF_001876935.1). Taxonomy (NCBI): domain Eukaryota; kingdom Viridiplantae; phylum Streptophyta; class Magnoliopsida; order Asparagales; family Asparagaceae; genus Asparagus; species Asparagus officinalis. Next base: position 32,199,629 of record NC_033796.1, read on the forward strand.
AGTAGAGATGTCACATTTGATGAGGCGTACATGATAAGGCCTCAAGTTCCTCGACAGATAAAGAAAGACCAGATTAGTAGGATATCACAGTAGGTAGAGGATAATGTGACTCCACCCACTCCAGATAGCATTATATTCATTGAGGCTCCTACAGAGGTGACACTGGAAGGAGATGGATAACAGACGGGCATTTAGAGGATATAATGGATGGTGAAACTCAGGAGCAGGGTCGTGTTCAGGAGTCCATTACAGCAAATAGACCTAGAAAGATAATTCGTCAGCCAAATAGATACAATGATTTCATGGTTGCATATGTTTTATCAATAGAGATCGTTGATGATATGGTTCCTTCTACATTCAGAGAGGCAGAGTCTAGCTCTGATTTAATCAGGTGGAGAGAAGCTATGGAGGAGGAGATGCGGTCTCTTTAGAAGAATAACACTTGGGAACTTGCAAAGCTATCTAAGAGAAAGAAAGTTATTGATTGTTGTTTGGTGAAAAATTTGTGAAATGAAAATGAAATAATTGTGTTTGATTTTATTCTCTCTAACTGCTTAGAAAAAGAATGTTTACAACTCTCTCAGTCTCAATTACAATTTGAAATTCCTAATTATAAAAGAGAAGAGAATTGATGTGAATTCTTCTATTTGTTTAAGTCTGGGTTCTTCACGATAATGATGGAGTGCCTCTCTCGAATGCTCGCATCGAGTTTGCTCTTCGTTGATGATCTGACGTTTCGTTTCACTAGAACAGTATATTCTCCTCATGACTTGATGTTATGGGGAACTTGCAAAGCAAGTTTTAGAACTCTGAATGAGTTTTAGAAAAACTTGTAGAGCAAGTTTGAAACTCTTAACGAGTTAGGGAACTCTGAGCGAGTTATAACTCTATGGAAGAGTTGATTACTCTTAACGAGTTAGGGAACTCTGAGCGAGTTATAACTCTATGGAAGAGTTGATTGATTTAACCGAAAATCGGTTTGTAAGCCAAGAACTCTGAGCGAGTTATAACTCTATGGAAGAGTTGATTGATTTAACCGAAAATCGGTTTGTAAGCCAAGTTTGATGAAAGCTCCAAGAACAACTCTGTTGCTGAGGATGCTCCAAGATGATCTGCTCAAGAGATTGATGATCTCTCCTTTTGCGATCTTTTTGATGCAAAAAACCGATCCCTTAACTCAATTGAGTTTCCGGTATTTATAGGGGATTTAGGGGTGTAACCACCCCCTTAAATCTCTCCTTAATAAGGGTTTAATAGGGTGTAACCACCTCCCATAAATCTCTCCATGATGGGATAGTGATCCCCTCAAATCGTGGGGAGAAAATAGTTTCTGGAACCATTCAACTCGTATTTGAACGAGTCAAATGCCGAAACTGACGTTCTGGGCCCGAACTCTACATTTTAGACCTGAAACGCAGAGTTGGGCCTACGCTTAAGGCTAAAAATATAGTATTCACACAGCGTTATGAATCTGAGATGTAGAAATAAACTTTGCGTTCTGGACCTGGGACGCAGAGTTGGGCTCTACATGAACTCTGCGTTTTGAGTCCACGAACTCTGCATTTTGGGTCTGGAACGCATCCATAAACTCTGCGTCTGGACTTGAATATTAGGGATGAACTCTACATTTTGAACTTAAAACGTAGGAATGACCTCTGCGTTTTCAACTAGAACGTTGGGGATAAACCCTGCGTTTTGAACTTGAACGCTGGGGATGAACGCTGTGTTTTGAACTTGAACACTGGGGATGAACACTACGTTTTGAGATTGAACATTGGGGATGACCTCTGCATTTTGACTCTGGAATGCAGGCATGACTTCTGTATTTTGATTTGAAGAGATCGTCAATTTGTAATCTCTTTTGCTAGAGCATTGCAAAGACTGTCATCTTGTAATCTTCGTCTTGGCTCTTTGAAAATATGAGAGTTGTCAGATTGTAACTTCTGATGTTGATTATGAAGGTTGTTAATTAGAGCTTTCATCAGTTATTACAAAGATCGTCAAATTATAACATTCATCGATCTACGTGAAAGTTTTCAAATTATAGTCTTCTGGAAGCCGTCGAATTGTAACTTCTGTTATTAGTGTTTGATGGAGATCAGCTATCTGTAGTGATTTTTAGACAACCTACAGAACCCCCTCCAAAGTTTTTGAAAGTTCACGGTTAACTGAGATGATTTTTTAGAATACTTTGGGTCTCAACTCTGGTCTTGGAGCTATTGATTGCTCGTCATAAAGGAGTTATTCTCTGCACTCTCTTTGAAGGCATCTTGGTTGAAGGAATTTGCCACGCAGGACCCGTATGAAGGTATGCATCATAATCCTGCTTCTAGAATATGGGAGTGAACCCCTGTATTTTGAACTTGAGGCATGGGTCTCACCCTTGTGTTTTAAATTTGGAACCCAGGTGTGACCTCAGCGTTGTGGTTTTTTGCACGCGGGTCTAACCTTGGTGTTTTGACTTGAGACACGGAGGTGGCTTTCATGTATTTTTTACTAAGTCTTTGAGACCTATCTTTAGCTCATCTGATTCAAGTCTCGGCTCACATCCATTAAGCTGGTGAGCCTGTAAACATGCATAGGATTTTTGGCAAATCCTCAGCCATCAACGGATTTAATAAACCTTTACCGACTACCGTCTGAGTCGGGCTAGCATATGGATTATCTAACTAAGTTCCACATGTAACGTTGTGCTAAGAGAATGAACCCTCTTAGACTTAATGCTTTGATTTTGAATACATAGACTTTGTTATTTTTACAAAAAAAGACTAACCGGCAACGCATGTTAGGCATAGACTTATCTCTAATTAGGGATCGAGATAAAGTCCTCCATGTGTGTAAGGTATGGATACTAGTGTTATTTAATAATAACATGTTATAATATTGAATACGTAGGCTTCGTCATTATTGCGAGAATAGGCTACCTGGCAGTATGTATTAGATACAGACTTATCTCTGATTAGGGATCAAGATAAAGTCCCTCATGCGTGAAAGACATGGATTTTTGGTGCTATGATATTGAATACATAGACTTGGTCATTTTCGCGGGAATGGACCACCTGGTAGCATGTGTGAGGTGCAGACTTATCTCTATTTCAGGATCAAGATAACGTCCCCCATGCATGTAAGGTATGGATTTTGGCGTTATTAATAACAACCTACCATGATGTTAAATATGTGGATTTTTATCCTTTTTACAATCAAAGACTACCCGGCAACGCGTATTAGGCGTTGACTTATCACTACTTAGGATTCGGGATAAAATTCCCCATACATGCGATGTATGGATTCAGAGATTATTAATTTAATGATAATCACTGGCTACGATATTGAATACGTAGACTTTGTCACTGTTTTTTTATGTGTTATATTTTCACTTGAAACACTGAAAGAAAGTTGGAAGTGTCAGAGGTGTAGTATTAACTTAGCATGAATTTTCACTTAAAATGAAATTCAGAAATTTTCTTCATTATCACTAGGATAATTTTAGAAAATCTTTAATCCACTGGGGTTTTTATAATAAAAACTTGCTATTTTTGTTGAAAAAAATTAACAAGTTCATTGGGGGGTTTGACTGTTAGAGATATGATGTTAACCTAACAGTATTTTATGGGCCTATCGCTCTATTGAAGAATATCGATAAGTTGATTTGGTCATCAGAGGTGTGATATTAACATGACGGGTATGTGGACCTATCGCTCTAATGGAAAGAGTTGATAAATTGATTTTATCAAAGGTGTGATATTAACGTGACAAGAATGTGTTGCGGTTGGAGCAGCTTTGTAGACTTATCATTCTATTAAAGAGGATTGATAAGTAGATTTGTCAGATGTGTGATATTAACGTGATAAGAATTTGTTGTGATCGGAGCAACTTTTTAGACTTATCATTCTATTAAAGAGGATTGATAAGTTGATTTGTCAGAGGTGTGATATTAACGTGACAGTAATTTATTACGATCGAGACAACTTTGAGGACTTATCATTCTATTGATGAGGATTGATAAGTGGATTTTGTCAGAGGTGTGATATTAACGTGACAGGAATTTGTTACGATCGGAGCAACTTTGTGGACTTATCATCCTATTGAAGATGATTGATAAGTTGATTTGTCAGAGGTGTGATATTAACGTGATAGGAATTTATTGCGATCGGAGCAACTTTGTGGACTTATCATCCTATTGACGATGATTAATAAGTGGATTTTGTCAGAGGTGTGATATTAACGTGACAGGAATTTGTTGCAACCGAAGCAATTTTGTGGACATATCATCCTATTAAAGATGATTGATAAGTTGATTTTGTCAGAGGTATTTTGTTAACGTGACAGGAGTTTGTACTTGTGATTTGAATAATATTTTGAAGACTTAACGTCTTGCTGGGGAAGATTGCAATTTAAGCAATTTTGAGGACCTACCATCCTGTTGAAGAAGATTGATAAGTTGATTGCCAGAGATGTATTATTAACGTGAAAAATTAGGAGTGATGCAAGTTGAATTTATACTCCATAGGGATGATAATCATCAGAAGTGTAATGTTATCCTGACGAGGCGAAAGTTTCTCTACTCTTAATCCAGTGGATTCCAAGTAACCAACCCCCAGTCTTGATTAAGACTTAGCAAGGGAATAAAAAAATGGTAGACAGGGCATATTGCCTTGTGGACCACTATCCATCAAGCCGGAATAGAAGCCCATCACCTGGTAGGCCACTATCTAACAAGTTTGACTATCAGAGATAATTGTTAACGTAATAATTTTGGTGGACCCGTCATCCTACTAAAGAGGATTGGTGGGGGAATTTGGAAAAAAACGAACTATCAGATGTTATCATTAATGTGATAGTTTTTTGTGGATTTTTTTTGTTGACAGAGATATTCTATTGAACATGACAACTTAGAAAATTTTATTAATCATAATCCAGTGGACTACAAATAAACCAACCCCTATTCTTGAACAAGTGGAGGGGAAAAGAGACAAACATGACACTATCCATCAAGTCGTTCAGTGACCTTGGAGTATAACGACTATGAAGAGTTTGGAAGACGTCACACAGCAGGCTGTTATCAGAAGGGTTTAGCTATCAAGGTAACTATTAACGTGATAGCTTTATGAACCTATCATCCTATTGAAGAGGATCGGCTTCAGTGGCCGTAGTATCTTCCCCTTCTAACTGAGAAGATTAGGGTTAGTCTCATTGCTCAGGTTGATTCTGCCTACTTTGTTCTTCGGTTTTGATTCTGGCAATAATTTTCTGAGCCTGTTCGCTTTGAGAAATTAGTTATTTCCAGGAACAACATTCTACAACCCTCATTTGTATTAGAAAGTCGATATGTAAGTTGTGTCGACAGGTCTCCACTAAGGTAGATTGTGTTATACCTGTCGAATATCAAAGATCCATGCTTCGGAACCTCTTGACAAAGGCTTTGACGGACTCCCTCTTCTTCTAATTAGTGACGAGAATGGTATGGATGGAAACTTTTATATCCTCTTCAAAGAATCTTGACAGGAAGAGTCTCTCTAGATCCGCCGACTTTTGGATACATCCTGCAGGTAGTTTTCTGAACCATTCAAAGGCAACTCTCTTGAGGGTGCTAATAAACAATCAAGCCAGTATGGTGTCGTTTGATATCACATACCCAGTCTGTGACTTGAAATGATAGATGTGTTGGTTCGATGATCCCGTACCATTAAATGTTTGTAGCGTCGGGACCTCAAACTTTGGAGAATAAGGGGTTGTATCTTATTCGGCAAGATAGGGCCTAGCAACTCCCTCGTCTTGAAACTCGCTTCTGTTAGCAATAGCATTGAGGCGGGCTTCCAATTCTTCTATTTTGGCAGACTGGAGATTCTGCTCATTCTTGGTCTCTTCTTCAGGGGATGATTCTTCATGATGAGTTTCTTGCTTAGCAGTCTCATTCACTCTTTGTTTCCCCTTCGATATAGATGATCCTCCTTTCTGGGAGGATTCCGGCTGAGGCTGTGACTTAGCTTTCTGGAAATTGGCTCTATTTGTAATGATCTGAGCTATCATATCCTGAAGTTGATTGATGGTTTCATGTTGTGCTCGGAGCATGACCTCCTGCTCAGCAACCCTCTTTGAAAGATCTTTAGAATTTTCTACCATGTGGGCGAAGCTTCTATGTCCAACGAAAGAGCTTGATGATTAGGACTCCGCAATGGTTGAGTGTTCATCATTGGAATTTGTTCCTCTGGCTAACCTCCGATAGTTGACAGGAGGAATGGCTCCTGTTCGCATCCGAGTGCATTGGTAGATTCCATCAGACCTATTCAGAAGGTCTTTCAAGCCAAGAGACTGATCTTTCTCTGACTCATCGGAGCTAGGGACTGATGATCTCCCTCTACCGACCATGTTAGAAGTTACTCCAAGGTATTCATCCTTCGAAGTCTTCTTCCTATGAGAACGTTGTTGGTTATTGAGCAAACCGACTTTCATTAATTGGTCGAACACTAACGGTTTGACCGCATATGAGCAGCATTAACATCCCGAGAGGACCGTAGGAATCGGTTCTTCACATTGGAATGAACAAATGAATTGTTGCATCAGTCTTTCTCTTGATATGAACTCTCTTAAATCTGTTACAGAAACTTGAGAAGAGTTACTCGCTGATCGTGAGGATTGAATTGGAATCCCCAGTCCATGATTGGATAAGACTAGCTCTTTGTTAACTGGGTCAGGTTGAGATGCCTTGAATCCATGGACTTCTTATATCTGCCCCTCAATCTAGCTACGCTACACAGAGTATTCGGGGGTCTCGCTACCCGGTCAATGAGTCGAGGGTCCAGGGGGCGGTGTGCCCCTAGCTGGGGGGTCCGAGGGGTAGACTACCCCCGACGGGGTTTAGGGTAGCGCCCCGAAGCTCCATGGTATACACCAGGTTCTGTATTGGATTTTGTTACCTGAACGCATGCCTGAGCTCCAGGTTTTGCTGGTGAAACGTAGTCCTGAGGTCTATGTTTTGCTGATGAAATGCAGTCTTGAGATCTACGTTTTGATTCTGGAACGCACTCCTGAGAGTTGTGTTTTGGTTCTGAAACACACTCCTAAGAGTTACATTTTGGTTCTGGAACGCACTCCTGAGAGTTGCGTTCAGTTTGTGGAACACGCCCCTGAAGGCTATGTTTTGATTATACAATGCGCCACTGAGGGCTGCATTTGGCATAAGCTGAGCCCACTCCTTCGGAGGAGGGGCTATTCGAGCAATCTTGGCTAAAGGAGAGGGCTTCCATCGGCATAGGAGCAACAATTGCATCTTTAGTCTCCTTGAAGACTTTGCGGATCTTGTGCATAGCCTTGGGGCTAAGGGATCTGAAGGGGAGTAACTCCTCATACTTGGCTTGATCGAACTCGATAATCAGAATTTCAACAGTCGTTTCAACGAGCTTGATATCAGATTGCGCGACCACTTCTTCATCGGTGAAAAAGCTCATCCCTAGCGGAGTCGTTATTTTTTGTTTGGTGAAAAATTTGTAAAATGAAAATGAAAGAACTGTGTTTGATTTTATTCTCTCTAACTGCTTAGAAAAAGAATGTTTACAACTCTCTTGGTCTCAATTACAATTCGAATTTCCTGATTATAAAAGAGAAGAGAATTGATGTAAATTCTTCCCTTTGTTTAAGTCTGGGTTCTTCACGATGATGATGGAGTGCCTCCTTCGAATGCTCGCATTGAGTTTGTTCTTCATTGATGATCTGACGTTTCGTTTCACTAGAACAGTATATTCTCCTCACGATTTGACGCTGTGGAGAACTTGCAAAGCAAGTTTTAGAACTCTGAACGAGTTTTAGAAGAACTTGCAAAGTAAGTTTGAAACTCTTAACGAGTTAAGGAACTCTGAGTGAGTTATAACCCTATGGAAGAATTGATTAATTTAACCGAAAATCAGTTTGTAAGCTAAGTTTAATGAAAGCTCCAAGAACAACTCTGTTGCCGAGGATGCTCCAAGATGATCTGCTCAAGAGATTGTTGATCTCTCCTTTTGCGATCTTTTTGATGCAAAAAATAGATCCCTGAACTCAATTGAGTTTCTGGTATTTATAGGAGATTTAGGTGTGTAAACACCCCCTTAAACCTCTCCTTAATGAGGGTTTAATAGGGTGTAACCGCCCCACATAAATCTCTCCATGATAGGGTGGTGATCCTCTCAAATCGTGGGGGAGAAAACGGTTTCTAGAACCGTTTAACTCGTGTTTGAACGAGTCAAATGCCGAAACTAACATTCTGGGCCCGAACTTTACGTTTTAGATCTGAAACGCAGAGTTGGGCCTACGCTTAAGGCTAAAAATGCAGTATTCGCACAGCATTATGAATCTGAGATGCAGAAATAAACTTTGCGTTCTGGACCTGGGACGTAGAGTTGGGCTCTGCATGAACTCTGCATTTTGAGTCCACGAACTCTGCGTTTTGGGTTTGGAACGCATCCATAAACTCTACGTCTGGACTTGAATGTTGGGGATGAACCCTGTGTTTTAAACTTGAAATGCGGAAATGACCTCTGCGTTTTCAACTGAAACACTGGGGATGAACCTTGCGTTTTGAACTTGAATGCTAGGGATGAACATTGTGTTTTGAGCTTGAACGCTGGGGATGACCTCTGCGTTTTGACTCTGGAACGCGGGCATGACCTCTGCGTTTTGATTTGAAGAGACCGTCAATTTGTAGTCTCTTTTGCTAGAGTTTTGCAAAGACCGTCATCTTGTAATCTTCGTCTTGGCTCCTTAAAAATGTGAGAGTCGTCAGATTATAACTCCCGATGTTGATCATCTTGTAATCTTCGTCTTGGCTCCTTAAAAATGTGAGAGTCGTCAGATTATAACTCCCGATGTTGATTGTGAAGGTTGTTGATTAGAGCTTTCATCAGTTATTATGAAGGTCGTTAAATTGTAACCTTTATTGATCTACGTGAAAGTCTTCAAATTATATCCTTCTGAAAGCTATCGAATTATAACTTCCATCATCGATGTTTAATAGGGATAGCAATCTGTAGTAATTTTTAGACAACCTACAATTGCAAGTGAGTATATAGGAAGAAAGAGGGATTTTCTATTGGGGATATTAGGTACAAAGCCAGATTGGTTACCAAGGGATATACACAGCTTGAGGGAGTTGATTACAATAAGGTATTTTCACCCATTGTGAAGCATTTATCGAATCGAATTTTATTAGCATTAGTGGCACAGCTGAATTTGGATTTGGTCTAGATAGATGTTAAGATAGTCTTTCTACACGAAGATTTAGATGAGAAGATCTATATGACACAACCCTTGGGATTCAAAACTATAGGAAATGAAGATTTAGTGTGCAAGCTAAATAAGTCTCTTTATGGTTTGAAGCAATCGACACCACAGTGGTAAAAGAGATTCGACAGCTTCATGATTGGCCATGGATACACGAGGAGCCCATATAACCCATGTGTTTACATACACAAGCTACAGGATGGTGAGTATATTTATTTATTGTTATATGTTGATGATATGCTTATTGCTTCCAGGAATTATTCGGCTATTCGAAAGTTGAAAAAAGAGTTGTCATCCGAGTTTGAGATGAAGGATTTTGGAGAAGCTACGAAGATATTGGGTATGAAGATCGAGAGAGACAATGTGAAGGGGAGATTGAAGCTTACACAGAGGAGTTACTTGCAGAAAATGTTGAATAAATTCAGCTTTGATGGTAATGCAAAGGCTGTGAGTACTCCATTGGCGCCCCACTTCAAGTTTTCAGCTAATATGTCACATGTTTTAGTTGATGATAGAGATTACATATCGAAGGTTCCATATGCCAGTGCGGTAGGTAGCTTGATGTATGTGATAGTGTGTACAGGGCCAGATTTGTCACACGTCGTGAGCATGGTATTAAGGTATATGCATGACCCTGGGAAGGGTCATTGGGAAGCTGTGAAGTGGATTCTACGGTATATTAAAGACACCATGGATGTTAGTTTGATTTTTTAGAAGAATGAGAAGAATAGATAGGATTATATTGGCTATGTGGATTTAGATTATGGGGGGATCTTGACAAGCGTCGGTCTACTTCAGGATATATATTTATATTGGCAAGAGCACTGGTATGTTGGGGATGTACACTTTAGTCTATAATGGCTCTCTCTACTATAGAGACAGAGTATGACTGAAGCTGTTAAGGAGGCTTTTGGTTGCATGGATTGTTGGAGGACTTTAGGATTACACAAGAGACCATTCGGGTATATTGTAATAGCATATCGGCTATCTATTTGGCAAAGAACTAGATTTATCATGCAAGCACGAAGCATATTAATATCATATTCCACTTTATTCGTGATGTTTTGGATAATGGAGACGTCATATTGGAGAAGATCCACACGAAGGACAACCATGCGGATATGTTGATCAAAGTTATTTCAGGTGTGAAATTTGATCATTGTTTGAAACTATTGAACATTCTTCAATGTTGAGGGCCTTTAGAGGTCATTTGAGTAAACTACGTTCAGATTGATTCCTTAGGCAAGAGGATACGTAGGCAGTCTTTTTCAATACAGTCAGGTTGGATTTGTTAATTTTGATGGGGGGGATTGTTTGAGCTCTCGTTTGGGTTCCCGACTTGTTGATTGAGTCCGTTGTTGTAGGTTGATTTTACTTCGTACTAGACGTACAAGTGGGACATTTGCATGTTTTGGTGTCGGCTCAGTTTTAGGAGAAACTTCACTGGGGTGAAGATTTATAGAAGTGACGAACACGACGAAGAACAGCTCAGGAAACAAGCAGGAAATTGTCAGTCAGCTTGAAGGTCGATCCATAAGATCAACTATGGTCGACCGACAAACGTGCATACTATAGGATGTATTTTCGGATTTCTGTCTGGTCAACCGCAGCATCAAGCGCGGTCGAGCACGAACCCTATAATCGATTTTTCTAGTTTTTTCCATTCTGTCCGGTCGATCGCGGAGTCAAGTGCGTTCGACCACGACTCGGGTTTGGGCCTGGGCTTTTGTTTTCTGGCCCGTTTTATTTTGTGTTAATATATAATCCTAAACCTGATTAATAAAAGTTAAGCAATGACGATTTGAGCAGACTCTTGAGAGAGTATTGTGCATCCTTTTGTGGGAGAATTGTGAGTTATAGAGATTTGTTTTAGGGTTTTGAGTGATTTTGTAACCCTATTTATATTTCTCTTTATTTCTAATAGTAAGAACTCTCTCTTCTTACCCCGTGGACGTAGACAACTTGCTGAACCACATAAATTTATTGTCTTGATGTGATTTGTGCTTGTGTTTGGTTGTGATCTTTTTCGTTGTCTTGTCATGCACTATTTGTCTTTCGAGCTCCGCTGCGCACAACAGATTCATCACTTGATCGTATTAATTTTTTCATTTTAAGTTCATTGATATAATAATTTATTCGGTTTTACAAACAATGCATGTGATGGATCCGATGCTGACGAGATCCAACATGGGACTGTTTTGGGATCTTCAAATTCAGAGAGGGCATTTCTCCGTCCACAGACTCCAATCGTAGCTCACATTCACTTATCTGAAATGCTAATGCGTCAGAAATGCGAGAGGGACTACAAATGGAGGAGAGACAATATTAGAATGAAAGATCATATTATATGTTATTATATGTTAGAATTAATATAAAACTATAATCCTTAATCCTCACCATAACTTCAGAGTTTTTGTGTAATGGTTCGGGAAACTAAATTTAAGATTGTATCAGAGCAACCCAGGTTTAAATCCCACCGGCCACGAATTAAATGTGGATATTCTAAAAATTGACACCGCTACGTGAGTCCAATGTTTGACCCATAAAAAAGGCGCTCGGCCTGCGGGGACATGTTAAAATTAATATAAAACTATAATTCTTGATCCTCATCATAACTTTAAAATTTTGGTGTAATGGTTAGGCGAACTAAATTTAAGATTATAAAGCAGAGGCTCGATAAGGCAATGGAAGATCAACTTGGGGAAAAGAGTAATAATATCGTGTAAATTAGTGAGTTTTCGTAGTTATTTGATTACTTAAGTTTATAACATATTTATTTCCTTCTGTCTTTGTAGGTAAGAAGAATTATGAGATAGTGGGGTGGCATGGGAGTGAGAAATATTCCAAAGTATTTCACAATGGTTACCGGGCCGTTTTGGAGTGGTCGAGGGACAACGTTCTGGTTGGAGATTATGTCGTCAAATTTAATAATTTGATCAGCTATTTTATCAAAGACCCAACCTCCATCAATATTTCTCATAATTTTAAAGAATAAGAATGGAAGGGCAAAAAGAAAAGATTGGATAAGCTCATGGTAGTTATATATTATGTTGCTTCTTTCATTTATTATTTATTTGATTATTCTTATAATATACATTTTTCCCACCCAATTTGCATGAGCATTATTTTCATGGGGACAACCCGGAGTCTTGGGATTATATATAATGCCTAGGGTGAGTAATATGATTCAAGGGCGGAGGAATAAACTCAAGAAAAAAATACATTACGGATATCGGCGCCAATTAGCAAGAGGATGTATGAGTTTGATAAGAGAAGTCCTCCGTATATTAGATGATTCTTATTGTTGAGTGGGAGGATGATGAGAATGTGAGTTATTTTTTATTCATGATATTACCATCACACGTACTAACAATGTACTTTATTTTGAAGGAAAAATGTAAAACAACATTTGAGAATCACAATTCGAAAAAATTCAATCACTTTCTGGAAGCTACTCCCTATGCGCGGATCAAGCATAAGTATTTGAATGAGAACCCGAGATTATCAAACTATTAAATCTTAACTCATGTCATTAATTTCATGTGTTGTTCGAAGTAATTTCACAAACCCCGTGCCCTTGAACATTGCAAATCGTCCCTTTAAAATATAGAAATTGCAAACCCACCCCTTAAAGACGTATATTGACTTTGAGGGGTATACCGTATATCATTATCGGCTTAAAAGATGGTATATGGTGAGAAATAAAATGCAAAAGAGAGCTCTTTCGGATATCATTTGGGCTTTAAGCCTTCAAAGATGATTCGTAGTGCAACTTTGAGGAGATAAATATCCGGTGCATTGACTTTAAAGGGATAGATTAATTGTATTAAAATACTGATATTATGGTGGCTGTGACGTGCATACTCTATACTGTGGCCTTAAAGGGAGATCTATATGATGGATAATAATATGCAAATTAAATGAGCTTTGTTTGTTATGATGTGAGCTTAAAAAACAACGTATGATGTGATTTTTTGGGTATTATTGTGAGCATAAAAGATGATACATATGGTGACTGTGAGGGGGAATATTATGGGCTTTGAGGAGTATATTGTATGTTGGAAATTATTATCAAATAATAAGATTATAGCATGAAATAATCCGAAATCAAAATAAATGAGAGATAAGAAAAATCAGGTCTGACGGGAGCAGTCGTGTAATCACTGCCAAGAAGATTGAGAACTCGTCTGTCGCCCTGGCGCAGATGGTTCCCTCCCCCCTAACGGTAAAAGCCCCCGAAAACGGCCGGCCTCTGCACTCGGGCGATAATGCAGAGCTTTAGCTCAAATGAAGAAAGTTGCCAAAAAAATGAAGATATAGATGAAAGTAATATGTAGGGGAGAGAAGGAAAAAACAAGAAAAACTATTTTTCTTATTATTTTGAGCTCAACATACGAATATATATATATATATATATATATATTATATATATATATATATATAGGGTTGGAAAAGACGTTACAAAATCCGTAATTAATTCTGTAACGTTCGTCATAATGTATAGTCATTATGCTCATATTAATTGCCGAGGAAAATAAAATATGTAAAACATGTTAAATTGCCTTTTTCTTAAATAAAATATCCAACATGTAGGCTTAAAGACGGATACGGAGTCTTTGGGAGATAGATTTGATAAAAAGAGACCTTTGATGAATTTAATGTGAGCTTACAGATAATAGATATATGAAACTTTGTTGGGTAATATCAAATTGATCTATGCAAGAGACCCAAATAGTTTTACTCACCAATTTGATCGTTTGGACACCAGCTAGTATTTATTGTTAATTAGAATACGAAAGTATAACCCTTAACTTTCATTACAACTTTAGAGTTTTGTTATAATGGTTAAGAACTTAAAGATGGTATCTGAGTCATCCAGATTCACATCTCACCGGTCACGAATTTATAGCAGATTTTTTAAAAATTGATATCATTGCGTGAGTTCAATTTTCAGCCTATAAAAAGGACTTTTAACATGTGGGGATAAGTTAGAATATAAAAATATAACACTCGACCATCATCACAACTAAAGAGTATTGGTGTAATGGTTAGGGACTTTAATAAGACTTATCTTATCCAACGTAGAGCATAAATTTTTATGAAAAATTGTGTCAATGCCTCAAATAGAAAATTTTAATATGGCTTAGCCCCTCAGTTTATTTCTCATGTGCTTTAGCCCTTAAAAGTCCATTTAATGTGGCCCAACCCCTCCAACCCACAAAATATCAAGCCGGATACCTATTTTACCTGATTCTCCATTTTACCCTTTTTATTATCCACCATCAAAAAGTCTCATCACGTTTCCATTCTCCCTCTCCACAAAATCCCAATCACCGCTACCAGTGTCCTCCTCTCCTCCTACTCTCTCCTAATGCTAACCCTCCTCTTCTCCCTCTTCATCTTCCTCTCCAATCCTGTCGTCTCCCTCTCATGCCTCTCCCTCAGCCTCTAACGATCTCGAGCGCATCCTCAACTAGTTTGACTCCAACATTCATGACATGATCTCCTCCTCCGAGCTCACTACTATATTCTACTCCCTCGACCGTCCTCTCTCCTTCTATGAACTCTCATGTATGATGACCGACAATGTCATCTCCTTTGTCAAACTCCCTCGCCATCCCCTCACTATCGCCAACTCTACCGTCAATCCCCATACCAAGAAAGGCCACCTCCTCAGAACCACCTATGACCTCTTCTTATCTCCCCTCCACCATTTCTCTCAAACAAATTCATGATTGGATTGTGATAGTAACATGTCATGTACAAAAGAAAATATCTTAGAGATCTCGCTATATCTTGGAGATCTCGATGTATAGTTGTGTGTATGTAGACAAACATCAAAATTAGACAAACATATAATTGCATGGGATGACTGTGAACTATGAAGGATTAGTTGTGAATCTTATCTAGTTGATATTAACTTTACTCATTGTATGTTAAATTTATAACCAACCGTTAGGTTTTTACAATAAATGTTAATTTTAAACGTTGAGTATCAAGTACCCATTGTTTCTTAAGTTTAGAGTATAACTATTAGGATTATTTTGAATATTTTATAGAGGGTAATCTACAATTTTAAAAACTTTTAGAGTGTGATTTGCAAAATTTAATAGTTGTCCCATAAATTTAACATACCATGTGTAAGTTTAACATCAAATTGCTAAGATTCATACCTTAAAATTCTAAAATTAAATGGGGGTGTGTGTTTATTAGATTTTGAAAGTTATAGAGGTTATTAGATAATCGTCTAAAGTTAAGGGGGTTATCTGATAATGGCAAGAGATAATTTTTAAGTCCAGCACTTTTGTGAATTCAATTAATAATAGTTAAATATAATCTTAGAAAATTATCATATAACCTTAACAATTGCACCATAATATTAACAAATATAACATGACCTTGACATGCATGACTGAACCTTAATAGGTATATGATAAAATAAACATGTATGTTATATATATATATATATATATATATATATATATA
>NC_033796.1:32215391-32235391 GCF_001876935.1 Asparagus officinalis
TATATATATATATATATAATTAAAATTTACATTGTAACATTAACATGTATGGCATAACCTTAATAGATATATTAGATCCTTAACAAGTACAACACATTCGTAACATGTATCTCATAACATCAACTGCACTTTGAGATCTCCATGACATTTTTCTCTTCTTTTTTTTATACAACATTATACATCCCCCTTCCCCTCTTCATCTTCATGATGCCAATTCTAAATTGTGAAATAATATTTTAGGAGATGGAATACACATCATTGATATTAGTTAATAAAAAAGATCTTTTTAGTTTTGTTGGGAACAGGACAACAAGGCATTTCCCGTCTTTGTGATGAGATGAGAACAAAAAGAATGGAAGAGAAAAACAAACAGAGAGAAAAATTATACACACACAAGATTTACCGAGGTTCAACTCAATTTGAGCCTACATCCTCACCTATCCCTTCTGCATCGTTTCCACTATAATCAAATGAAAGCTTACAAAGGGTTTTCTCTCAAATTGGTATAACTTAACTTGAGGATCACTTTCTCTCAAATAAAAACACACACACAAGATATGACTCTTAGGTACACCACATTCGTTGCATGGATAAGTACAAAGACCAGCTCTTCCTTCTCCTAATGTATGGAGAAAGACAATCTATCGATGCATGCAGAATATGAATAGGTAGCCAACTTTCAATAGATTCAATACACCTTAGAATTTCCAAGGATCAAATCCATATTAATTTATCATGGGGATGGACCCCCATTCCCATCAATCTCCCCCTCCATCCTCATGAGGAGAAAGTTTTCAAATAGTAGTCATACATGCCTTTCTTTGGCAGAAGTCATGTTTTTCTTTTGGTAGAGGCTTCGTCATCATGTCAGACGGATTTTGGCTTGTATCAATCTTCTTAATATGCATAAGAAGATTCTCCAAAGCATCACGTATCTAATGAAGACGTACGTTGATATGTTTTGTCCTTGAGTGATAGGAAGCATTTTTACTCAAGTCGATGGCGCTCTGACTGTCACAATATAGAATATATTTCTCTTGCTCGAGAGATAGCTCTTTTAGAAAATTCTTCATCCACAAGAGCTCCTTGTTGGCTTCTGTAGTAACGATATACTCAGCTTCTATGGTGGATAGAGCGATACACTTTTACAGCTTTGATTTCCATGATACGGTTCCTCTTGCAAATGTAAATAAGTATCCTAATGTGGACTTTCTTTTGTCCAAGTCACCTACCATATCAGAATCAGTGTTGTTCACATCGGAAATCAGTTTCATTACTTTCGAATCTATTACAACTTCAGGCATTACAATAATTCAAAATAAAGAAAATTCGGTCTTTTATAAGACTTCTCTTACAATGAAAATAAAACAGATGACTTCCTGAGAAAACACGCAGAGAGATCGTTTATCGGTCTTCTACTTGCACAGGATCTTTATCGATGCTGGAGTTTATCTGTGGACCACCAACTGATCAGATCCAAATAAAGATTTTGTTGCCTTGCAAAGGAGATAAAAAATTAAAGTGACTATCTTGGCAATAGCGAGACAATCACTCTTCTTGAGAATCACAGCTAGGTGCGTTCTCAAGGGAAATGATGAACGGGACACAGATCTCTCGAACTCTTCCTCTCTTTGTGCTGAAGAACTCGTCAAGATCTCTTCCTCCTCTCTAAAACTTGTGCTCATCACTCTTCAATTCTACAGGGCTTCGTCGAGATTTGAGAATTTTGGATCTCTGTGAATAAAGGTCCTAGGGCTGTATTTATAGGCTTGAGAAACTCTATTTTCGGATGAGAATGAACGATTTGATCTTATCCTCAGTTGTAACCACTTAATCATGTTCAAAGATAACCTTAAATTAGTTGGAGAGGCTCTGGACTAAAGAAATCCCTAAATCTTATCGAAAAACTAGTTTCCGGGTAGTTAACGAGAAAAAAATAGTATTTCTGGGTGTGAGACACCAATGGTGTCTCGGCCATGGCCGAGTTACACTTGGTGTCTCTCCGTTGTTTTGCCTCTAACTCTCTCATCTGACCTCAGAATGAAGTAATTCAATATGCATTCGAAACTAACAAAGAGACCTACAACCTTCCATGACTGAAATACCCATGGAGTGAGTGAGACACAAGTGGTACTTCATCCTTTGTGAGTGAAACATAATTCCCGGTTGAATCGCTTCTTCCTTATTTTGCTATCCCATTGACTCGTATGCTTCGTCAACTTGCTTTATATGCTTGGTAGATTCCCTATAATATTAGATAATCCTCTTTGAATTGGATAATAATGTTCATCATATTTTTTTTCTATCTCGAGCTGCATGCTGGAACCTATAGGCAATTTTTAACGCCTACAAGTGTAGCCTTCCAAGATAGATTTTCCATCTCCAAAATATAAAGAATATTTAGAGGTTCCTCTAAGATATCTTAGGATTCACTTTACTATTTCTCAATGTTCTTTACCAGGATTGGTAAGATAACGACTTACCATTCTAACTGTATGTGCTATGTCGGGTCTTGTACAAACCATGGAGTACATCAAACTTCTGACGGCCGAGGCAAATGGAATGCTCTTCATCTCCTCCTTCTCCTTCTCACTTGAAGGGCTTTATTGTGTACTTAGCTTAAAATGAGCTACTAGCGGTATGCTGACTGGCTTAGAGTTCAACATGTTGAACCTCTCCAGAACACGTTCAAGGTATTTTTCTTGTGATAACCATAACTTTCTGCACTTCTGTCTCAAGAAATCTTCATTCCCAATATACGTTGTTGTTTGTGGGAAAATTTGCAGTAAAAAGACAATGAAAGAAAATTGACTTGTATTCTCTCAAAATCGATTACAATTTGAATTCCGATTACAAAAGAGAGGAGAATGATCTGGATTCTCCCCTTTGTTTAATTCTGGGTTCTTCACGGTGGTGATGGAGTGCCTCCTTCGAATGCTTGCGTCGAATTTGCTCTCCGTTGACGATCCGACGTCTTGATTCACTGGAACATGGTCTTCTCCTCACGATTTGACGTTGTGGAGAACTTGTGTGGCAAGTTTGAAACTCTGGACGAGTTGATAACTCCGAATGAGTTGGAAACTCTTGAAAAAGAGTTGATTTGAACCGAGAATCGGTTCTCAAGCCAAGGATGAAGAAGCTCTTGTTGCAGATCTCCCAAGCTCCAGAAATGCTCTAAGGATCCTGTTGACGAGCCAAGAAGTTCCAACAACCGTTCAGCTCGTGTTTGAACGAGTCAAACGCAGGCCCGCGTTCTGGCATGAATTTTGTGTCCAAACGCAATGCCTAAAAGCTTGAACGCAGCATCTGGAAGCTCGGACGCAGCGTTTGGAAGCTCATTTGCAGCGATTTAAGAGCTGCGTTTGGCAGCGGATCTGAGCTGCGTTTACAGCAATTTGGAAGCTACGTTTGTACGATTTAAGAGCTGCGTTTGGCAGCGGATCTGAGCTGCGTTTGGAGCTAGATGTGACCTGCGTTTATAGCGTTTGAAGGCTGCGTTTACAGCGATTTGGAAGCTGTGTTGGCGGCCGAATCTGAGCTGCGTTTGCAGTTTTTGGAGCTGTATTTGAGCTGCGTTCATGGCTATGAACGCGGCGCATCTTGATGCTGGTACGCGGGGAGGACTTCCACGTCTTGATTTGAAGAGACCGTCGATTTGTAGTATCTTTCTATCGAAGTTTTGCAAAGATCGTCATTTTTTAATCTTTACTTTAGCTCTTTGATATGCAAGAGTCGTCAGATTGTAACTCTTGATGTTGATTGTGAAGGCTGTTAAACTAGAGCTCTCATTGGTTATCGTGAAGGTCGTCTGATTGTAACCTTCAGCGATCTACATGAAAGTCTTCAAATTATAGCCTTCTGGAAGTCGTCAGATTGTAACTTCCATCATCGGTGTTTGATGGGGATCAGCTATCTATTGTGATTTTTAGACAGCCTACAGCACCCCCTCCAAAGTTTTCGAAAGTTCGCGGCTGACTGGGATGAATTTTCGGAATACTTTGGATCTCAACTCTGATCTTGGAGCTGTTGATTCCTTGTGGTAAAGGATTTGTTCCCTGCACTTGCTTCGAAGGCCTCATGGTTGAAGGGATTTGCCACGTAGGACCTGTGTGAAGGTATGCGCGATAATCCTGCTTCTGGAATATGGGGGTGAACCCTGCATTTTGAACTTGAGATGCGGGTCTCACCCTTGCATGTTGAATTTGGAACACGGGTGTGACCTCGGCGTTCGGTTTTTGCATCGCGGGTCTGACCTCAACGTTTTGACTTAAGACATGGAAGTGGCTTCCGTGCATTTTTGACTAAGTCTTTAAGACTTGTCTTTAGATCATCTGTTTTAAGTCTCAGCTCACATCCATTAAGCTGATGGACCTGCAAACGTGCATAGGATTTTTGGCAAACCCTCAGCCATCAACGGATTTGATAAGCCTTTACCGACTACCGTTTGAGTCGGGCTAGCATGTGGATTGTCTAAGTCCGTTCCACATGTAACGTTGTGCTAAGAGAATGAACCCTCTTAGACTTGATGCTATGATTTTGAATACATAGACTTTGTCATTTTTTTCTTCCTGTGTTATATTTTCACTTGAAACACTGAAAGAAAATTAGAAATGCCAGAGGTGTAGCATCAACTTGGCGTGAATTTTCACTTAGAGTGAAATTCAGAAATTTTCTTTATTATCACTGGGATAACTTCAGAAAATCTTTAATCCGCTATTCTTGTTGAAAAGGATTAACAAGTTTCATTGGGGGTTTGACTGTTAGAGGTGTGATGTTAACCTAACAGTATTTTTATGGACCTATCGCTCCGTGGATGAAAGTCGATAAGTGGAAAGTGTTGCGATCGGAGCAACTTTGAGGACCTATCGCTCTATTAACGCGAGTCGATAAGTTAATTTTGTCAGAGGTATTTGATATTAACGTGACAAGATTGTGTTGCGATTGGAGCAACTTTATGGACTTATCATCCTATTGAAGAGGATTGATAAGTGGATTATCAGAGGTTTTGGTGTTAACATGACGGGAGGATGTGTTGCGATTGGAGCAACTTTGTGGGCTTATCATCTTATTAAAGAAGATTGATAAGTGGATTTTGTCAGAGGTGTGATATTAACGTGACAGGAAGATGTGTTGCGATGAGAGCAACTTTGTGGACTTATCATCCTATTGACGAGGATTGATAAGTGGGTTTTGTCAGATGTTTAATGTTAACGTGACAGAATTTGTGTTGCGAATGGAGAAACTTTGTGGACTTATCATCCTATTGACGAGGATTGATAAGTAGGTTTTGTCAGAGGTTTAGTGTTAACGTGACAGGATTTGTATATTTGTGATTTGAATAAGATTTTGGGGACTAGCGTCTCGCTGGGGAGAACTACTAAATGAGTTTATCATCAGAAGCGATGAATTTTGATACTAAGATTTTAAAGACTTAGTGTCTTGCTGGGGAAGATTACGATTTGAGCAATTTTGAGGACCTATCATCCTATTGGAGAGGATTGATAAGTTGATTGTCAGAGGTGTATTGTTAACGTGACAAATTAGGAGTGATGCAAGCTGCATTCATACTCTGTGAGGGTGACGATCGTCAGAAGTGTAATGTTAACTTGACGATGTAAAAGATTCATTACAGTATTGATTGACTTAGCAGGGGAATAAAAAGAGGTAGACAAGGCACATCACCTAGTGGGACACTATCCATGAAGTCGGAATAGAAGCACATCACCTGGTAGGCCATTATCTGATGAGTTTGACTATTAGAGGTAACTGTTAACGTGATAGTTTTGGTGGACCCGTCATCCTATTGAGGAGGATTGGTGGGGGAATTTGGAGAAACTAGACTATCAGAGGTAACTGTTAACGTGATAGTTTTGATGGATTTTGTGGTTGACAGAGGTATTCTGTTGAACATGACAACTCAGAAAATTTATTATTCATAATCTAAAGAACTACAAATAAACCAACCCCCAGTCTTGAACAAGTGCAGGGGAAAAAGGAGTAGACAGGACGCATCGCCTAGTGGGCCACTATCTAACGAATTTGACTATCAGAGGTAATTGTTAACATGATAGTTGTTGGACCTGCCATCCTATTGAAGAGGATTAGCTTCAATAGTTGTGGTATCTTCCTCTTCTGACTGAGAAGATTGGGCTTGGTCCGATTGCTCAGGTTGATCCTACCTACTTTGTTCTTCAGCTTTGATCCTGACAATAATCTTTTGAGCCTGTTCGCCTTGAGAGATTAGTTGTCTCCAAGAACGACATTCTGCAACTCCTATTCGGGCTAGGAGGTCGGTTTGCAAATTGTGTCGACAGGTCTCTACTAAGGTAGACTGTGTCATACTTGTCGAACACCGGAGAGCCATGGTTCGGAACCTCTTGACGAAGGTTTTGACGGACTCCCTCTTCATCTGCTTAGTGGCGAGAAGGGTATGGATGGAGACTTCTGTATCATCTTCAAAGAATCTTGATAGGAAGAGTCTCTCTAGATCTGTCCACTTTTGGATACATCCCACAGGAAGTTTCCTGAACCATTCAAAGGCAACTCCCTTGAGGGTGCCAATGAATAATCGAGCCAGTATGGCGTCGTTTGATATCACATTCCCAGTCTGTGACTTGAAATGATAGATATGTTGGTTCGGTGATCCCGTGCCGTCAAAAGTTTGTAGCGTCGGGACTTCGAATTTTGGAGGATAAAGGGCTGCATCCCATTCGGCAGGATAGGGTCTGCCCTCGTCTTGGAGCTCGCTTCTGTTAGAAATGGCATTGAGGCGGGCTTCCAATTCTTCCATTTTAGCAGATTGGAGATTCTGCTCGTTCTCAGTCTCTCTTCCTTCATCAGAGGAAGATTCTAGGTTGTGGGCTTCTTGGTCAAAAGCCGTGTCATCAACCACTTTTCCCTTCCCTTTACTTGTGTGGGGTCGGGATGAAGACGTTTTTCCTCTCCGGGAGGATTCCTGCCTAGGTGGCGAATCTGTCTTCTGAGATTTAGCCTTGTCTGTGACGAGTTGAGTCAACAGGTCTAGGAGTTCATTGAGGGTCTTCTGCTGTAATTTGAGCATGGCGTCTTGCTCAGCAACCCTCTTTGATTGGAGCAGTTGGAGCTTTAGTCTCTTTGGAGACTTTGTGGATCTTGCGCATAGCCTTGGGGCTAAGGGATCCGGAGGAGATAGCCTCCTCAAACTTGGCTTGATCAAACTCTACCACGAGAGTTTTGACGGTTGTTCTAGTGAGATGAACATCGAATTGCGCCACCACTTCTTCGTCACAGAAGCTTGTCCCCAGCGGAGTCGTCATCTTTTGTTTGTGGGAAAATTTACAGTAAAAAGACAATGAAAGAAAATTGACTTGTATTCTCTCAAAACTCAGAGTCATTGGAACTAGGACCTGAGGTTTTCCCTCTGCCGATCACATTGATAGTGACCTCAGGATACTCGGTCTCTGGAGACTTCTTCCTGTGAGAACGCCGTCGTTGGTTGGGCAAAATAACATTCGTAAATTGGTTGAACACCAACAATTGGGCCGCATATGAGCAGCATTGACATCCCGAGAGGCCCGTAGGAATCAGCCGTTCACATTGGAATGAACGAATGACTTGTTGTATCAGTCTTTCTCTCGATATGAACTCTCTCAAATCTGTTGTGAAGATTCGAGGAGAACTACTCACAGATCGTGAGGTTTGAATTGGAACCCCCAGTCCATGATTGGACAGGACTAGCTCTTGGTGAATATGGATCTGGTTGAGATGCCTTGAATCCAAAGACTTCTTATACATGCCCCTCGATCTAATCACGCTACGCAGAGTATTCGGGGGTCTCGCTACCCGGTCAGCGAGCCGGGGGTCCAGGGGGCGGCGCGCCCCTGGCCGCTCCTAAGTGGGGCTAATGGGATGTAACCGCCCCTTAAATCACTCCTGAGTGGAGTTGTGATCCCCTCAGATCGTGGGAAACGGTTTTGGAACCGTTCAACTCGTGTTTGAACGAGTCAAACGTAGGCCCACGTTCTGGTATGAATTCTGTTTCCAAACGCAATGCCTAAAAGCTTGAACGCAGCATCTGAAAGCTCGGACGCAGCGTTTGGAAGCTCATTTGCAGCGATTTAAGAGCTGCGTTTGGCAGCGGATCTGAGCTGCGTTTGGAGCTAGATGTGACCTGCGTTTATAGCGTTTGAAGGTTGCGTTTACAGCGATTTGGAAGCTGTGTTGGCGGCCGAATCTGAGCTGTGTTTGCAGCTTTTGGAGCTGCATTTGAGCTGCGTTCATGGCTATGAACGCGGCGCATCTTGATGCTGGTACGCGGGGAGGACTTCCACGTCTTGATTTGAAGAGACCGTCGATTTGTAGTATCTTTCTATCGAAGTTTTGCAAAGATCGTCATTTTTTAATCTTTACTTTAGCTCTTTGATATGCAAGAGTCGTCAGATTGTAACTCTTGATGTTGATTGTGAAGGCTGTTAAACTAGAGCTCTCATCGGTTGTCGTGAAGGTCGTCAGATTGTAACCTTCAGCGATCTACGTGAAAGTCTTCAAATTGTAGCCTTCTGGAAGTCGTCAGATTGTAACTTCCATCATCGGTGTTTGATGGGGATCAGCTATCTATTGTGATTTTTAGACAGCCTACAGTTGTGCTAGTCCTAAGTCCTTCATATCAAAGGACTTGCTCAACTCTTTCTTCAACCTATAAATTTTAGACCTATCTTTTCCAACAATAAGCATACCATCAACACATAGAGAGAGAATAATGAAATCATCATCCGAGAACTTTTTAACATAAACACAACGATATGAAGATGTTCTTTTGTACCTGTGGTCAAACATAAAAGAATCAAACCTTTTATACCACTGTCAAGGTGTCTGCTTGAGTCCGTACAAGCTCTTCTTCAATTTGCAAACCAAGTGTTATTTGCCCTTTACCTTGAAACCCTCTGGCTGGTCCATATAGATTTTTTCTACCAAATCATCATTGAGGAATGTTGTCATCTAACTACTCAACTTCAAGGTCTTAAGAAGCAACAAGACCAAGAATAACCCGAACAGAAGATATCTTTACAACAGTAGAAAAAATTCATAGTCAACATCTTGCTTCTGACTGAAACCTTTCACCACGAAGCGAGCTTTGTACTTGACTTGGCCATTTCCTTCATTCTTGATTTTGAACACCCATTTATTTTTAAGGCTTTTCTGTTCTTAAGTAGCTCTACCAAGTCATAAGTGTGATTCTTATGCAAAGAATCCATCTCCTCTTGCATAGCTTTCTTCCATTTTGCACCCAAGTCATAAGTGTGATTCTTATGCAAAGAATCCATCTCCTCTTGCATAGCTTTCTTCCATTTTGCACGATCATCATGAACTTGTGCTTCATGACAAAGAATCCATCTCCTCTTGCATAGCTTTCTTCCATTTTGCACGATCATCATGAACTTGTGCTTCATGAAAACTTTTCGGTTCACTTGTATCTGTTACCATAGTATACTCTGAAGCAGGGTATCTAGTTGAGGGTTGATGTTCTCTCTCTCTCTCTCTGACCGTCTCAACTGAGGTACTTGTGGCTAATCCATATATGGTGGCTCTGCGTGTTCATGCCCCCTGATCAAGACCTGGGGAACCTGCAATTTCTTCTTCTTACACATATTGACAATTATTATTTTTTAGCATGGGAGAAGGATAAATAACTAGTGTAGAGATTGAATCTGGGACAATATGAGTGTTTTGTGGCTCCTCTTTTTTACAAACTCAGCAAGTGTTTTATCTTCACAAAAAACAACATACATGCTCCTCACAATTTTCTTATTTTTAGGATCTCACAAGCTATACCCAAATTCATCATTTCCATATCCTAGTAAGATGCATGGAATAGCTTTATTATCAAGCTTTGTTCTTTTCTCCTTAGGTACATATACAAATACCTTGCACCCGAACACCCGCAAGTGAGAATAAGAAATATCATTTCCACTCCAAACTCTTTTAGGAATATCTCCATCCAAGAGAAGGGGGACAAGTTTATCAAGTAGCAGGTTGTTCGTACTGCTTCTCTCCAAATTATTTTTGGTAATTTAGCTAAGGATAGCATACTCCTTATCATTTCCACAATTGAGTGGGTCATTCTTTCTGCAATCCCATTGTGTTGTGGTGTGTGTGGAACAGTCTTTTGGTGTCTAATGCCATAAAAAGAATAATAGTCTTCAAACATCCTTGAAGTATACTCACCACCATTATCAGTGTGAATACACTTCAAGAGCTTTCCAGTTTCTCTTTCAACTTTGGTATGAAAGTCTTTGAAAACTTTAAAGACTTAATCTTTGGTTTTTATGATATATACCCACACCTTTCTAGATGCATCATCTATGAATGTCACAAAGTATGAGGCACCACTAAAAGTTTTTTCATTTATGGGTCTGTATACATCCTAATAGACTAAGTCCAATATGCTAGTTTCCTTTTTGTTATAATTTTTAACAAAAGCTACCTGGTGTTGTTTTCCAATCAAGCAGTGATCACAGTGAGATAGTGTTGTACCTTGCATGGATGGAAGTAATTATCGCCTTGCGAGAGTTTGTAGCCCTTTTTCGCTCATGTGGCCAAGCCACTTGTGCTACAAATCCATAGAAGTACATTCTATTGTTCTAAGTTCATCATTCTCTAAGTGAAACTGGGTCTTATAGAGAGTGCAACACTTCTTTCCTCTCGCTAATACAAGCGATCCTTTGGTAAGGTTCCAACATCCTTTACCAAAGTTTCTTGTGTATCCTTCTTCATCAAGCTTGCTGGTGGAGAGAAGATTGAGACAAAGATCAGGCACAAATCTAACATATTTTAGAACCACATTTGTTCCAAGGTTAGTAGTAACAGAAATATTTCCAATTCCAAGAATTTGAGAAGAGTTTTTGTTACCCATTTTTACCATTCTTGAGCTTGCGGAATTCCCGTTTTATGTGCCCATTCTTCTCGTAGTGATAGCAACTAATGTCCTTTCTAGCCTTTGATTTTCCTCTTGACTTGTCTCGATTCTGAGACTGTCGATATTTGCTATTCTCCCTATTTTCGGTAACAATAGCATGAGAATGGGAGGATCCGGATGACTTTTTTTGTATTTCTTCATTCAAGAGGCTGCTTGTACTTGGTTCATGGATACAACTCCGTCAGGTGTGGAGTTGCTAAGAGACACCACCAGCGTCTCTCAACTATCTAGTAACGAGCTAAGCAAAAGAAGGGCTCGAAGTTCATCTTCCAACACCATCTTTATGGTTGTAAGTTGATTTATAATACTTTGAATTTCATTCAAATATTCAGATATAGAATCATCTTCCTTGAACTTGAGATTGACAAGCTTCTGAATCAAGAAAGCTTTGTTGTCGGCGGTCTTTCTTTTATAGAGATCTTCAAATTTCTTCCACAAGTTGTTCGCCGAAGTCTTATTTGACACATGATGGAATACAGTGTCATCCACCCATTGCCGAATGGTGCCAATGGTTTTCTGGTCGAGCTTCTTCCAATCATCCGCCATCATGGACTCTGGCTTAGAGGATTCACCTTCAACTGGCGCATAGAGGTCCTTGCAATATAGAAGATCAATCATATTTGCTTTCCATATCATCCAATTGCGACCATTCAAACTGATCATTCGAACACCGCCGATGGGAGTCTCCATCTCAACACAAGAAGATTAGCAACATTGCTCTGATACTATTGTTGGGAAATAAACATGACAACAAGGTATTTCCCGTCTTTGTGATGAGATGAGAATAAAAAGAATAGAAGAGAAAAAGAAACAGAGAGAAAAATTGCACACACACACAAGATTTACCGAGGTTCTGCTCAATTTAAGCCTACGTCCTCACCCGCCCCTTCTTCATTGTTTTCACTATAATCAAATGAAACCTTACAAAGGGTCTTCTCTCAAATTGGTATAACTTAACTTGAGGATCACTTTCTCTCAAACTCACTTGAGGATTACATGCAGGTTGTATGTGGTTGTTCTTCTTGCTTCTTGTTGTCAACCTTCACCATCTCCCCTCTATTTATAGAGAGGATATACCTCTTGGGTACACCACATTCGTTGCATGGAGAAGTCCAAAGACCATCTCTTCCTTCTCCCAATGCATGGAGAAAGACAATCTATCAATGTATGCAGAATATAAACATGTAGCCAACTTTCAAGTGCTTCAATACACCTTAGAATTTTCATGGATCAAATCCATATTAATTTATCACGGGGATGGACCCCCATTCCCATCAAGTTTAAATCCTAAAATCAAATAAAAAAATAAAAATCCATGCTCATCATTCCAAACATAAAAAATGAGAAACTCTTATATTTAAAATCATGGTGGTAAAATCGTGGGTGAGAGAAGAGAGGGATAGGATTTTGAGTTTGGTTGGCGAGTTACTTCAAAGAATTTTGTAGGGGTCAGAGATTGCGAGTGAGCTTGAGGATAAAAATTTATGGATTTTTGTGTATATGATATTGTGAGCTTTGATCTTGGGAGAAATGCATTAGTAGGGTTGAGAGAGAGAGAGAGAGAGAGAGAGAGATGGAGAGAGAGAAGAGGAAAGACATTGTTGAAAATTGAGGGATGAAAGAGATTAGACTTGAGGAAAAAGAGAAGATGAATTTAATATTTTTTTATTCTATTGGTTAGTTTGATGAGTATCTATCTAATAATTCTATTGGTTAGTTTGATGAGGACCTATCTAATAATGATTGGGTTAGTTGTGGGTGAGGGTAATAGCTCTGAATTTCTTAACTGGAATAAGGCTTGAATTTCTTATCTGGAGGAAAGTAGCTAATTTCTAGATTTGGATGGAGATGCAAGGATGATGGAGGTAGAATGGGACGAAGAAGAAGAGAGGATGAGGGTTAGGGTTAGGAGAGAGGATGATAAGACGGAGGAACAGCAATGTTAGCGGTAGAGTTGGTGGCTAAGATATGGGAAGAGGGTTTAGGGAGTGGATTGAGTTGAGAGAGAAAAGAGAGGGAAAATCTCACTATGCCTATGGACTCTATGAGAGAGAGAGAGAGAGAGAGCAATTATGTGGGGTATTTTTAGAATTTTTTTAAGGGCCGAATTACTTTTTTTTTGCAGTATAAAAGGGCCTGAATCACAAAAATACATTGTATTTAAGGTCAATACACAATAGAAATAATAATTGGGACCAAGGCACGTCAAGTTTTTATTTTTGAGGTCTTGGTACGATCTTTCCAAATTTTTAAAGTGTCTAAATCAAACAATTACCCCCAAAAGACAACTATTTGTCACGACCGAGGGTCTGGATTCAACAATTATCCTGAAAACACACGTCAAATTGGTGTCCAATTTAACATATAGACAGCATTATTTATACTATAAACCGCTGCTTATCAATTTATCTTGGCATTCCGTACGTAGGTGTAGTCTGTTGCATTGACCTTTGAATATCACATCCCACATTTCCCATAAAGAAAGTGTTAAGAAATATTTTTAATAAACTAATCATTCTCAACCATCTAGGGTAATAAATCAGTGATTTATTGTTGGACAATTTTAGTTCCTCCTCCATTTTCAAAATACACTCAAGGAAAGCTGTTCAAAGTTGTCAACTAGCTTAAATGTTACTCTGAACAAGGAACATAAACTGCTAATACATCGTGCTAGAGAACGGATTTATTCCCGCCAACAAAATCATAAATAAAAGAAAGAGACCTGAAATAATCAAACAATCTTCTCATTACCGGCAGTAGCTCTGTTTCAACAGTGTGTCCGATACGAACAACCAATTTTAAGAATGAAAGAACACAGTATAAACTTTGCAAATCCATCGCTTTTGCTACAAATTGACAGTTCACTACTTTTTCGTATCATCATCAAGTAGAAGGTAAATACCATATATTTACATGAAGGCAAAGGGTAACAACTATAATTCATTACGCACAGCAACACTGTATTCACCCAGCTTTCTGAATTTCAAAAACGCATCACTGATGAATACAACCACGGCCACAGTATAAATTTATATACACATAATGGACAAGGGAAATATAACCTTGAACATAGACACCACGCACGCAAAAAAGAAACCTGTGCTTGCGTAAGTATGCAGTTAAAATTTTTATCTATGTATATACAATTAACACCTCCATTCTGGTATTTGGAAGGACCCATAGAAGTCAGGATCTTATACGTCATACACAGGCATGCGCTCCTCAATTGAGACACGGCAGATGGGGCATTTCTTACACTTGTCAGAACAAGCCCTGCATAGGTACAGCAAAGTGCTAGTATTGAGACTAAATATTAACCAGGATGAGCAAGGATGAAGACGCTCTCAATGCCGAGAAATGAGAGCAAAATCAATCGTCAGACATCAGAGTAAAAAATTCAAAGGCATACTTGCATAGGGTGCGGTGTCGACATGGAAGAAGAACCATGCATATTTCCCCTTCAAAGCAAATTCTGCAGAGCACCTTTTCCTGAAAATAGATCGTAGAGAAAAAATGAAGGAATTCTTGCTGACAATCTCCAAGAAAAGTATGATGTGTGTTCATATGTATATAAGAAAAAGGATACAGTTATTAGCAATAACAAGATGCATTAGGAATTACTTGCATCTCGAACCAGCTCAATTATAAAACGTATCCAAACTCTCTCTAGCCTTGAAGACAGGACAACACCCACTTCAAACTCATCATCACCGCATCCTTGCAAGCTCACCACACTTTATGTCCTCATTACAACTTTTTTTTAATCACTTGATAAATGTGTGACCAAAGTTCAAATTTTAACGATAATGGGTTCAGAAACATGTCTAGGGTGAGGATGTAGAAAACTTATGAAATTTATATTGAACTTGAAATATAACTGGTTTCGAAACACATTTTGGGGTTAGGATATAGAGAAGGTAGGGAATGAATGGTCAAGGATCAGAAACCAACTCCTGAACCATTATTGTTTTTGATGTAAAATGATGGTGCAGGGTTTGCTAAATCAACTCATATGACTTTCAAGGGAACAGTAAATATTGCTTGTTTTGGGAGGGATATCAAAGTAAAGGCAGGCAGGTTTTAGCAAGCAAGTTTTAGTTCTTTGGACATAATAATAGTATCCAGATTAA
Source organism: Asparagus officinalis (assembly GCF_001876935.1). Classification (NCBI taxonomy): domain Eukaryota; kingdom Viridiplantae; phylum Streptophyta; class Magnoliopsida; order Asparagales; family Asparagaceae; genus Asparagus; species Asparagus officinalis. The sequence continues at coordinate 32,230,476 of NC_033796.1, forward strand.
AATGTCATTTTAATCTCCCCCATCGACTGTTCCCAGCAACCCCCTCTTCCTCCTCCACTTCCTTTCTCTCTGCTTACTGAAGTTCAACTACTAGTCGACCACCATCTCTTTCCTCATCCCCTTACCACAGTCAACCCCCACACTGCCCCTCTTGCTTTTCCTCCATTTCCAACCCAATATCACTTCCAATTTATTTGTGAGGATAGTAGTTGGACCATTGTGGATTGTGCCAAGGCATACAGTATAGAACCTTATTTTCAAGGATCAAATTTGCAATAGTCAGCCATACACAGAGAATGCAGATAATGCAACATATATGTGAGTGGGGGCCACCCTTCCGTAACCACGTGAATGAGGCGGATTTGTTTCCGCGTGGATTCGAAGCCGAAGCGAAGAGATACGAAGCCGAAGCCCACGAAGGCCCATGAACACTTTATATATATAGCTTGTTTTTTATTTTAGGTTTTGTGCGAAGGAGCAGGAGGTTTTGATTTCTTCTTTTTTTGCGGCTGCGGTACAGAACCGAGTGCAAGGCTTTGGAGACTTGATTGCTTTTGTGCGGCTACAAGCAAAGTAAAAGAGCTTTTGTTTGTTGTTTTGAGAGATATAATTGTGTGAGGGATTTGAGAGTTTGTGTGAGGGTTTAGATTGAGTGATTGTAAACTCTAGTTGTATTCTCTCCCTCTATTAGTAGATCTCTCCCCCTCCTTGCCCCGTGGACGTAGGCAATTTGCCGAACCACGTAAAAATTGGTTGAACTGATGAGAGGAAGAGCCGATATCTCACTTAGCCCAGATTTCAGATCTAGGGTTTTTTTGGTGGAGGAAGATTCTTGTGTGAAGCTTAGTTCTTGGAGTTCTCGGCTTCGGTGGAGATAGTATTAGGAGTTGCCGTTGGAGATTTCGCTTTCCTCGTGTGGATAGGAGATCTATTTGGAATCCGATCTAGGGTTCAATTGGGTGATTTCTAATTCTATCAAATTTGTTCTTTCTCTACAATTTGAAGTTAGTTTGCAATGGGAGAAGAAGGTGAAAGCAGCAAATCGATGACGAGTACAATACAAGTTGGTTTTCAGAACACTAAAATTAGTGTGGTGAAGTATGACGGTAAAATCAACTTTGGTTTGTGGATGAGCGACGTACAGGATGCGCTCAATGCTCAGAATTTGGAAGAGACCATTATGGTCCACGAAAGACCACCTAAATATGAAGAGGCGGTATGGGAGAAGATGAATAGGAACGCTTGTGGGGTGATCATGTCCTGTTTGGAACAGGAGCTGAAATATGATGTAATTGGGGTGACGTCTGCAATGAAGATGTGGGAAATTCTCAACAATAAGTATCTCACAAAGAGTGTTGAGAACAGGTTGCACTTGCTGCGAAGACTCTTCAGATTTCAGATGTCCAGAGGCACCTCGCTAGCGGCTCATGTGAACAACTATACAAAGTTGTTGTCGGACTTGGCGAATGTTGATGAGAAGATATCGGATGAGTACAAGGCGATTATTTTGTTGGGCTCCTTACCGGATGAGGAGTATGATACCTTCGTGCTCACTTTGTTGAACGGGAGATCTTCGATCAGCTATAGTGAAGTGACTAACGCATTGACCAATTACGATTTGAGGAGGAAGGACAAGGAGACTTCCCGCGCTAGTACTTCAGGAGAGGCCTTGTCGACAAGAGGTAGAAGCCCATATCCGAAAGGTGGTAACAGAGGGAGGTCAAAGTCTAGAGGCCGCCACCAATTAACAAAGAACCAATGTGCATTCTGCAAGGAGCAGGGACATTGGAAGAGAGACTGCCCGAAGCTCAAGGAGAAAGAGAATGGCAAGAAAAAGGGCCCGAAGGCCAATGAGGTGAACATTGCGAAAGGCGATGATTCCGATGATTCGTGTTTTTCTCTACTGATTACTCCGGAGGTGAACCATGTGGATGCATCAGATTGGATGCTTGATTCCGGCACTACTTTTCATGTGACCCCTAGGCGAGACTGGTTTGCATCTTTTGAGAAAGTCGACGGGGGTGTTGTTGTCATGGGAAATGATCAATCCTGTGGCGTTTGTGGGATAGGTACCGTGCGGATTAGGATGCACGATGGAGTAGTCCGTGAGTTGAAGGAGGTGAGATTTGTTCCTCAACTGAAGAAAAATCTTATCTCAGTTGGAGCTTTGGAGGCGAAGGGATTCAAGGTGACTTTCGAAAACGCTGTAGCGAAGGTTACTAAGGGATCATTGGTGGTGATGAGGGGAGTCCGCAATCGGAATTTGTATTATCTGAAGGGAAGCACCGAGATTGGCCAGGTTGCTTCGGCTATTTCAGAAGCGGACATGAGCAGACTTTGGCACTATAGGTTGGGGCACACAGGTGAAAAGTCACTGCAGGCATTGTGCAAGCAGGGGCTATTGAAGGGAGCCAAGAGTGGGAAGATTGAGTTCTGTGAGCACTGTGTTCTTGGCAAGAAGACGAAGGTGAAGTTCGGGACTGCCATTCATCAGACGAGGGGCATCCTGGATTACGTGCACACAGACGTTTGGGGTCCCACCAAGACTGCATCACTTGGTGGTCGACATTGGTTCGTCACTTTTGTAGATGACTATTCTAGGCGTTGTTGGGTGTACACCATGACGAAGAAGAGTGAAGTCCTAGATTTGTTTGTGGAGTGGAAGAAGAGATTGGAACTGCAGACTGGGAGAAAGATCAAGACGTTGCGATCCGACAACGGTGGTGAGTATACTTCTGACCCCTTTCAGCAGCTATGTCGAGACGAGGGCATAGAGAGACACTTCACAGTTAGTCATACACCGCAGCAAAATGGGGTGGCAGAGAGGTTGAATCGGTCTTTACTGGAGAAGATCCGATGCTTATTGTCGCAGAGTGGTTTGGAGAAGATCTTTTGGGCTGAGGCACTTACATATGCGAGCCACCTCATTAATAGGCTGCCTTCATCTGCGATTGAGGGGAAAACCCCTATGGAGATGTGGTCGGGAAAGCCAGCACATGACTATGACCAGCTCAAGGTATTCGGGTGCCCTGCATATTATCATGTTAGAACTGATAAATTGGAACCTCGAGCTAGGAAGGCCATATTTGTAGGATTCAAGCGTGGTGTCAAGGGATACAAGCTTTGGGATCCAGTTGATAAGAAGATTGTGCTGAGTAGGGACGTCACGTTTGATGAAGCTTCTATCTTGAAGCTTCCCAGCTCTCATCAGGTGGAGAGCGACCCGACGGAGGAGATATCGCAGGTGGTGGAGATCGATGCAGCTCCACATTGTCCAGATGGTACAGTATCCATGCAGGTGCCGACTGAGGTGACGCCAGGCGAGCACGACGATGACACGGAGGATACGAGTACAAATGTGCAGGATCAGGAACCGACGGCTCAGGTTCAGGATTCTATTGCGGTTCGGAGACAGAGGAGAAACATACAGATGCCAGCACGGTATGCCGACACAGTTGCGTATGCACTTTCGGTGGAGAGTATCGATGAAATGGTGCCTACTACATTCAGAGAGGCCGAACAGAGTTCGGGGGCTGATTCGTGGCAGGTGACTATGCAGGAGAAGATGGAATCTCTTCATAAGAACGATATATGGGAGCTTGTGGAGCTTCCAAAGGGGCGGAAGGCAATTGGTTGCAAGTGGGTATACACAAAGAAGAAGGACATTGAGGGCACTTCATTGAGGTTCAAAGCTAGGTTAGTTGCGAAGGGCTATGCACAGGAGGAAGGTATTGACTATAATGAGGTTTTCTCTCCGGTGGTGAAGCATTCTTCGATTCGGACTTTGCTAGCTTTGGTGGCACAGTATGGTTTGGAGTTAGATCAGTTGGATGTGAAGACGGCATTTCTTCATGGTGATCTTGATGAAGAAATATATATGACTCAGCCATTGGGATTTCGAACTGCAGGGAAGGAAAAATTAGTTTGCAAACTGAAGAAATCGCTATACGGTTTGAAGCAGTCTCCTCGACAGTGGTATAGGCGATTCGATGGTTTTATGCTTGGTCATTCGTACACTCGGAGCCAGTTTGATCCTTGCGTATATTTTCGTAAGTTGAAAGGAGGTGCGTACATTTATTTGTTGCTCTATGTCGATGACATGTTGGTTGCCTCTATTTCCAGGTCGGCTATAGATGAATTGAAAGTTCAGCTATCAAATGAGTTTGAGATGAAAGACTTGGGTGAGGCGAAGCGCATTCTAGAAATGGAGATCGGCAGAGACAAGAAGAATGGCAGAATTTGTTTGACACAAGTGGCTTATTTGAAGAAGGTTCTACAGCGATTCCATGTTAGTATGGATACGAAGCCAGTTAGTGTACCTTTGGGAGCCCATTTGAAGCTTTCAGCTGGTCTTTCACCAAAGTCAGTTGAAGATCATGAGTTGATGTCGAAGACTCCATATGCGAGCGCAGTTGGGAGCTTGATGTACGCGATGGTATGTACGAGGCCAGATTTATCACAGGCGGTAAGCATGGTATCGAGATACATGCACGATCCAGGAGTGGGTCATTGGGACGCCGTGAAATGGATTTTGAGGTACATTCGAGGTACGCTCAATGTTGGTTTAGTTTATGAGCGGGACACTACAGGTGGGCAGCTATGCATTGGCTATGTTGATTCGGATTATGCCGGGGATTTGGATAAACGCCGGTCTACTACGGGGTATGTGTTTACTTTGACCCGTGCGCCAGTATGTTGGAGATGCACCTTACAGTCGACGGTGGCTTTGTCTACGACAGAGGCAGAGTATATGACGGTTACGGAGGCTGTGAAGGAGGCTATTTGGCTTCGAGGACTTTTGGAGGAACTTGGTATATCGCAGAGGTCCGTCACTATTCATTATGATAGCATGAGTACTATCTATTTGGCGAAGAATCAGGTTCTTCATGCAAGAACGAAGCATATTGACGTTCGTT
>NC_033796.1:32239757-32268868 GCF_001876935.1 Asparagus officinalis
GCTTGCACTAAGTTAAGCCAAATGTCGAGAAAGAATATACAGAAAATGAAAAGAAGATTCTGAAAACTAGCTGTGAACATAACACATTGACCTATATGAGTTCTGCTTATGAATTCCGGGCAAGATGGGGCTGTGTACTAAAGCTTTAGATTAGAGGCAACTTTACATGGTGGTAGACCTATATTGTTAGTCACTTAGTCAGATATATAGGCTAACGAAACTCAGCAGATAGTGTCCAGATAAGGCTTGCAAATAAAACAACCCCATGTAGTCGGGTTTCTGATTTGAAGTTTCATCTATTAGAGCAAATCTGAACAAAACTTCCATGTGAAGAAAGTAAATTAACCTGATGTTTACTGGGTCTCTGAATTTAATAGTTGGCTGTGAAGGAGAATAAATCATTATCGGATTCACAATTCATTCTCCTTCACAGCCAACTAACCTCAATAAAATAAATCATGACGATAGTATTTCTCAAGCCTCCAAGCCACTGACCAAATTTGAATTAGATCCTACAGCACCAACGCCACTGCTAAACTGATCACTGGATCAGATAATATGCGATCTTTTGACCCGTTGATGCATCTGATTCCTGAAAAATCTTCCCTAGTACTAGTTATTGCTTTGCAAGTACATCCACTAATTACCAGAACATATCTGATTCAGTAATTCTGTTGACATTTGTTAAAATCATGGTCTTTTATATCTCCCTGGTCACCACTTATCAGATGGCTTCTTAAGGTAATAGTTCATAGTAACTGTCTTGTGTCATGGAAACGAACCAGCTGCATGGGAAAAGCTCTTAAAGCTATCTTAAAAGTAAACATTTCTAGCAAAACTGTCACCACTTTACCAGGATAAACCTAAATGTAAACAATTAGAAACATCACAGATCTTTGGGCTTAACCGTCTCCAGATTACAACGGATAGCACATTATAAAGTCCACGTACTTCAATTTCACAGTTTTGAGATTCCGTCATTTTCTATTTATCACACTTTACATGCTCATGTTTTCGTTTAGCAAGAGTAACTGATACCTCATTACATCATAGGGAACATATGTAATTAGTTATCACACTTTACGTGCAATCGTTTTACAAGCCAAGTCGAATGATCTCACATAGGTTAATGGAACCAAAAACAGTTGAGAGCTTCAAATAACATACCTCTAACCGCATACATAGCAGAACTTGGAAAGCAACAAGTGGAACTTTCATAATGTGGCCGCCTATGTCTTGCAGGCCACACAGTCTGTCCTGGTCACTGTCCTCTATTGAAGAAAACATTAGGCCACTATTCCAATCACGATATCTAATTGCTGAAGAAGACGAACTAGCTTCACTATGGTTAGGGCGTCTATGTATCATCGGGTTAGACCATTTTGTACAAACGAGAAAAGCAAAACATTCTGCAATTCTGTGTGATAGGAAAACAGATTTCAGCATAAGTATCGTTGCAAATGATTTTGAACAAACTTTATAAAGAAGACTAATGAATGTTACCCGAAGTTTATAAATAAGTCCCACCAGCCCAAGGCACCTACATCACCTGCAATATTTATCAAATTTATATTAGTACACACTTTATAAATTTAAACTCCCTCCACCAAAGTCATCCGAGCATGCATTAAAAATCAGACAAACTGTAATGGTCAAATAAAAAATGCTAAGTTGATTCTTAATGAACTCCATACACACACACAAGAAGAAAACAACGACATCATTCAAATTTCTTGGACTGACTAATTGTACGCTTGTAGATGAAGAACAGAAGATCAATAGCATGTATTTTTTAACCAGACATCTAATACCTTCCTGTACATAACATCAGAGTTTATTAGAGCTCCTTTCTCTTGATTGGGCTTTCCGTTATTGCTGCGACAATATTGAAATTGGGTTTTTTCCCCCTTTCCTTTTGAGTAGTAAAGCCAACTCCCCTTATAAAATACTTAATTTCAATTCAACTCCTAAAGTCTCATTTCACGTGGTTAAGCTTCACAGTACTGATCCAGTGAATCCACACTCCAGGCTAAGTATGAACCTTTCCAACAAAGAAAGCAATCATGCAATACAAGGATTGCTCCCAAGAATAGATTTACTGAATGTCACTATGAAACTGTAAAGGGAGTAAGAAGATGATAAATTAACTTTCCAGAATTGATACATAATCTGCATCACATTCACCTTAATTGCTTCCGGCTATAATATCTTTACTGATAAGCCCTGAAAGGGGGCAATCCACAGTAGAAGGTTGCAATTATCAAGGGCTGGTCAAATATCTCCTTGGACTCCATTTTCAAAATTAGGATTCTACTGTAAACTTTGGTTGAATGGCATAGAAGTCCGCTAAATTTATCCGAAAACTTCCCACAGTCAGACTGAGACCAAATTAGCCATATCCCATTCATTCTTTTTCTAGTGAAAGTCTATAAGGAACTTTTGAAGTGCCATTGCCAGCCAAAATGCATTGGGAGTCTGCAACTTGGATAAATCAAAATTAAGTTGGGACACCCAATCAAAGTCTCAAAAGCGGAATATATATAAGACAGGATACTTAAAGGTCCAAGTGCATCCGGTAGTTGATTGTATAACCAATACTAAGGAATTTTTAGGGTTTTTTTTTGGTGGCTACTGGCTAATAATAGAGAGCTTAGTGCCACAACATCTCTAATATAGTTTCTTACTGCTACTACTGAAACAGGGATCTCAAAGAACTTACCCTTTACCAATGCTCTTAAACAACCTTTTTTTTTGGGACATGCTTTTAACAACGAACATAGCCTAGAACCTCCCTTAATTCAGACCCCTTACTGCTCAGCAGCCTTAGTGGCTATTAACTTGTGACAATCGCCAAAAGAATCAGACAAGAATGTCACTTCACTCTCTTACAGTCCCTCTAACCATTACATTAAAACTCTGAAGTTTTGGTGAGAATTGAATAGCATATCCATGCAGGTCAAGCGCTCTTTTTATGGGCCGAAACCTAGATTCACGCGACGGTGATAATTTTTAGAAATTCCGCTTTAAATTCATGGCTGGTGGGATTTGAACCCGGGTTGCTATGACATCATCTTAAAGTCTCTCTAACCATAACATCAAAACTCTGAAGTTGCAGCGAGAGTTAAGTATTATATTTTTTATATTCTAACACGCTCCTTCACTCTCAAATCTTCAAAAAAACAGAGCTCTAATGATGCTCTAAGGATTTGAACACGGGTTCCAGTATTGCTCTCTTGCCCTACCACTCGAAAGCACTTTCTTTGCTTAATTTCATAAATATTGGCACCTATATATTTTCATTATCAATGGGACAACTACTCTGAATGAATGTATTTTCATTCTCAATATGACAACTAGTCTCAATTACCCTTGTTTGGACTAACAGACAAGTGATTTTATCTTCACCTAGCCAGTAGACTTTATGAAGATTAATGATAAATGGAAGTAGAAACAAGTGAATTTAGTATTAAGTTGAACTTAATAAAAACAAATAAAGCAATCAGACAAAGTTCAATGCTAACAATTCAAGTAAATTCCAGTAAAACTTATCAAAAGTCAAAGCAAGCACAGATGTTTTACCACATAATTTAAGCAGTGTGAAAGTCGTAGCTGCTACAAGGAACACCATGGAAATCGCGACCCAAAAGTGCTAAGACATACAGACAATGATTTAGTAGTGGAAAGCAAGAAAGAGATTAAACAAATCTGCCATTTATTTGGTTAAACAGAGAAGAATTGAAATATACTTCTCCATGAAAAAACATAGATTTTGCCTCTACTCATTAAGCATACAAATAATTAATGACTTAGAAAATAAATGAGGATGACTAGATGGTTGCTCATCATAGAGCAGCCAATTCTCCTTCCTTCTGTACAGGAAATGAAAAATGCATTCAGTTACAATACTTATCCAGTGTAACACATTATTTGGAGTTAAAATTAGATATATGGATTCTTTCTTTTCTTTTTTCCCTTCATTTTTGGGTTGGATTAAGGGAAGTGTGAGTTTAGGGTGGGGTGGGTGGGGACAAGAAAGATTTCTTCCCTGACCTTTACTGTGAAAACATGCAGACTGTTAATAAGAATAAAATCTAGAATTGCCAATATCAGCACAGATATTTATAAGGCACATCACATTATCGTAATACTAGTATGCACCCCGTGCAAAGCACGGCCCCCTATTTTTTTAAGCACTGCATTTTGAACTTGTCTCCCTCTAAATTTTAATACATTTGATATAATTATTGTATGCTTAAAATTAGAAATCATATCTACTCCTCTATACTTAAAGAAGGATACAAGTTTTAATACATCTGATTTAGAAATCATAGCTACTCCTCTATACTTAATGAAAGATCCAAGTTTTAATACATTTGATTTGCTTTACTATTTATGTTACAATATATACTATAGCATGAATACTGACTTTAAGTATGGAGGAGCAGATTGATTTAGTGTTTATGCTACAGTAATATTGTGGTGTGAATGGTATCTTTGAGTGCAGAGAACCAGAATCGATTTATTATTCATACTACAGTAAAATACTGTAGTTTAAACAGTATCTTCGAGTGCATAGGACCAGTTGTTCATGCTATAGTATTACTGTAGCATTTACTGTCGTAAGAACAGCAATTCTTTGGATTCTCCTTCAAGTATAGAGGAGTAGATTCATAAATATTAACTGCAACAAAACTTACAGGAAGCGTCTCCCATATAGCTTCATCGCTCATACTTTCTTCATCTCCCGGCATCAGAGCTTTACACATTCTGAATGAGGAGAGGAACACAATATAAGGGAAGCAAGTACTTTGTTAACCAATTAGCAAGCCCAAATGAAACTCTAGAATGATCAGTATCCGATTCTAAACAATCACAGATATGCTATGTCTAACAAAAAACATAAGAATCGTTGATCACAATTTCAAGTCAGAGACAAAATATGATCATTAGTTGTCTCAAGGATGTGTCTATTCTCAAGAAAACCTTGTCCATACAGGGATTGTCATAACCAAAATTCATGCTTAAAGCACTAACAATTTAATATCATGCATTCCTTCTAATCACCTCTAAATGAAGGAGGATTATGCATGGCTGACTTAAGCAAGCCTTTTGAAAGTGAATAAGAAATTGGGTATTTTTTGCATCCCAGCAGCATGATTGCTTTGCTTTTTAGCTGACTCCACAATAATGCATTCAATGTCCTAAAGCCCTTAGCCCGGATAGAAGAGGCTTGCACTAGGCAGCTGATAACTAGAAACCTTTGGTAGATCTACACGAGATTAACCCTTAGAGAATGCATGCTATTGTAAAGAACAGAACATGTAGCTAACACAGTTCTGGTTGCATTCGTCAACATGCGATATGACAAGTCCTCTCAAGCTTGGTTTGGTAGGAGGGATGGTGAGGGGAGGGGAAGGACACAAATTAGTTTTGCCTTTGGTGGGGGGTTTTTAGAAGGGGAGGTAGAGTGAGGGGAGGGGAAGGGAGGGAGGGACACCACAAAATGAACTAAAAAGTTAGCGTAAGAAGTATCCCTCCAATTTGTGAAGACACAAGAGAGAGAAAATGAACTACAAAAGCATGCATCTCTCCTCCCCTCCAACCAAACATACAGGCTTAAAGGGATGTTCATCCCTCCACCTAATTGTACCTCCCGTCAACATACAGGCTTAAAGGGATGTTCATCCCTCCACCTAATTGTACCTCCCGTCACCTCCTCAAACCCCCTACAAAACCAAGCCTCAAAGATGCACTTTTTATTTGTCTTTACTATTGTTATCATATCTACTAAATATAATTTTTTTAGTACTTCGAATGTCTTAGCTCTTCATTAGTATTTATGTTAATTATTTCTGCAGTTTCCACAATAATTGTTCTGTATTTAATTATTTCTGCAGTTTCCACAATAATTGTTCTGTATTAAATCATGTGCTCATACAAAACTGTAACTGATAAACATTAATGGAAGTTCTAGACTTCATACAATATTTCCCATATTGTTATCTTCTGTAATTTCCTGAAAATTATGGCATGGTTCAAGCCTGTTATCTTCTGTAATTTCCTGAATTTTATGGCATGGTTCAAGCACAAGCATGGTTTATGTCATTAGTTCCAATAAACTGCAATATTGATATATGTATCGAGGACATTTAATAGAGGAGATGGCCCTTAAAGATGTGAATACACAAGAAAGATTTCAGCAAGGGATTTTGTTGTTGTTGCTTGCTGCAGTTGAAGAGTGGCTTTGCAATAAAGTTTTTATTAACATGAACTGAAACTTTGCTAGGAACCATGCCTTCGATATATTTAATATGTAAGGCGGAAGAGTTACATACCATGTGCCTATGGAGCTAACCTCATGACTCATACCAATTAAGAGTTCTGACACTCATAACAGACCAACAAATAGAACAAAGTGGAAAAGTGGACCATTGTCTTCGGTAGACTATCAACCTAGGAGCACCGTAGGATATATATAGTACACGAGCATAAAATCACAACAAATTATATTTTTCTGTCAGTCAACTAACCTTTCCAACATGAAAACACTCTTATACTTTGATTTCATATAGCAAAAAAAAAGGGCCCATAGATATGCTTAACTGAGTAATTCATTCTCGATTGAAATTGTGCTATAATCCACCAATTAGCAAACGTCCGATTACACGATTGATACTTGGCCAGATCAGCAACACAACCACTCTTTTTTATCGAAGAAACACTCAACTAAATCCTCTCTCTATGAGAAGTCATCTCGAAGATTCAAATTTTGAACTGAAGCAATGGTCATAAACCTTCATAAAAACAAAGGCAAAACAAAAACAAAGGGGCTTTTGTCATATTAGACCCTAAATTCTTTCTTAGTCTTATATTTCCCCCCCCCCCAACACACACACACACACACACACACACACACACAACAATCGGCACATTTTCTAATTTAGAACCCCCAACTCTTTAAGTTATTCTAAAATAACACCCGTTGGATTTTGTCTATAATTGTAACCGTAGTATGGTTAACTCTTGAAATTAATAGATTTGGGGGTGTTATTTAGAAATATAAAATGTTGGGGTCTAAGATAAAAATAAGAAATAATTTAGATTCCAATATGATAAAATCTTATTTTTAAAGGGTGTTATTTTAAATCACTAAATGAATTTGGGGGAATAAGATAGAAATGTGAAGATTTGGGTGTTCTAATATGATAAAATCTTAAGAATCTCAGGTCTATTATGATAAAACCCCAAAAAAGAATTGCCTCTACTAAGTCAACCACCATCTACTACTGCTCAAAGTATGCATTTTGTCCCGCCACGTGCATTGAGCACACTGATTCTGAGAGAGGTTACCACCTAGTTATTTCATCTGTAGAAGAGCTTATCTTCTTTAGAACGACCGTTCTAGAGGCTCCAGTCTATGTCCTGTTTAATAAGTATATGATGTTGTATTGCAGTAGCTCTTCTCCCTAGCAAAAGTTCTCTCTCAATGTGGCATGTCTGACTACCTTCTTATATTCCAAAGTCTTGACTTAACCAAGAAGAGGAAAAGGTAACATTATGAAGCAGAAGATTTTTCAAAGAACTGCACAGATCTGTAGCTAGCTCCCCTCGAAACAAATGAATGTTTGATGTCGTCCACCTTATGATCATTGCATAAAGCACACTGGGAAGCCAAAGGGAAATTCAATCTCTTCAATACCTTACCTGTTGATATTCGACTGGTTACTTTTTCCATATGCAAAAACCTTATGCATTTTGATCGGTCCAAGAAGATTATCAGGCAAGGAAAACTACAATATGTTGCTTTTCTAGTTCATGTCATCTAGCCACTTTAATGTTCTTAAAGCTATCCAACTACTATACTTGTACTGTCTTATTCGCTTTCTGTAAGCTAACATTGTGATGCAAGATTACTAACTTAGGCCTAGATCAACAAAGAAGAAAACATGGAAAAAGCAGCAATAATATAAAGGTGGAGAAGAGTATAACAAGAAGACCACAGTAAATGAGCCCCAGTTAAGTTTCTGAACAGCAAAGTATCAACTTTCAAATACAAATACTAAGTTGATATAAGCAGAAAAATGGTAAATTAAGAAAAACGCACCTGAAATTGTCAGCAAGAATGATCACTTCAAAGGCTAAGAGAGGAAGGAAAACAATCTTTAAATTCAGAGCAGGGTGCTCGTAAACTGCAAGCATTTGGGGGAAAATTTGAGGAAGAAGCAGATGCAAGGATAACAAGCCAATGTTGTAAAATAATTATAAATTGGCCATAATTACATGAGACACGTGCACATTTAACAAAATATGATTAACTGGCAAGCAGCAGTACGATGCAGCATACATTTGTCTACTCTATAATTTCCCTACTATTTACCCTTCAAGCTCTCAAGGTATATACAAAGAAGTAGCTCGAATGCAACTAGCAGTGGTGTAGCAACAACAGCATGACAAGGTGCCCACTGTAGAGAGCACAGAAATATTCATCATCAGTAGATAATCACAGAAGACTTTCCAATTAAAATGAGACAACTCAGTATAAACATATCTTCAAGAAGGCATGAGCTATGAAATCATACATGCCGATCGTGAGGCACTGATGGAGCAGGCAAGGAGAACCTTCCCCGTGCAACAACAGTGTGAAACAGCCAAAGCGGGACAAAAATAATCCTGCATTTTTCAGAGGGGCATTAAGTTCATGGACTAGTAGCAACATCTTCAGTGTTCTTCAGTTTTACAAGGCCAGAACACAGTAAAGTTTACAAGCTTGTGAAATTCAAATATATCAATTTCTGATACACCTTGAGTTAAGTACTTAAAGTAGAATTCCGCAGATCTGAATAAATATGATCATGAAGTATCAAATATTTGATGGATATGATGTCATGCACATTCACATAAGAGTATCCTCATTACAAACTCTATAAAAATCTATTTTTTCTAGGTTACTGATCATCATAAGGTCACAAACTAATATAAGCACTTGTTCAATTAAATGAAAAGAACATTGCTGCAGTCTTACAGGGTGGAAAGAGGGCAAAAGCCTAATGGTCTTGCTTACGAGCAATGTCGTAAACAAAGTTTATAGTATGGGAACCATGATATGACAAAGGCTTGAATCCACTGACTTTCACTGGACGCAAGTCATAATAATGTAGCACCTCGGCTTCTTGAATTAGACTGTTTTGGATGAAATGCTACCAGCAACATTTAGACTGAAACCAACATTTTAATTCCTTCTAATCGAATTGCAGACGTGTGAAATCCTTGGAACATTATTAGTGAAACAATACAACCTACACAGTTTCATCGTGAATAATAAATGTAAATTGAATTATTTACAAAATGCACAGGCTAAATTTCCCTTCTTTTTTACTTCTTTCATGTACTGGAAAAGGGGGGAATCATCAACAAATCTTACTATTTGCAGTGTAATTTTTAAAGGGGAAATTCGCGATTTCTATATCTTCTATTTGAAGTCTAAGTGATCAAATTTCAACAAACTTGCTAGGTTCTACGAATTTGTCATTAACCGAAGGAAGAAGCTACAGAGACGAATTTACTCATAAGAGAAATTCCATCAAACTTTCAAACGGATCTTTATCAATATTACAAACAAAGAAAGAATCTGTGTCTGGCTGCAACTGGAAACTCCCAGAATCAACAAAAACACTCAAAATTTGCAATAAAAAACAAAATAGAAGGCTAAATTGAAAAATTACCACCAAGAATAAGTAGTACGGCCGTCGACCTTGAGTGCGAGGAAGAAGGTGAAGCAAAAGAGGAAACCGTGTGCAGCCAGCGCCTGTGCCGATTTCGCCACCCGCGACCAAGTCATCGCCTTCCTCCTCTGCATCGATCAAAAAAAAAATCTTTCTTTCCTTTTTCCCCTTTTTTGTTTGTTTGATTTAGTGGGCTGCCCCTTTGGAGTAACGGAGTGAATAGGATTTGAATTAAAAAATCGGAATAAAAAAAAAATGGGTTTTGGACTTTTGGGTAAGAGGGAAAGGGTGCGGGTTGGGAGTTGGGGAGTAGTGGGAGGGGCCAGCTGGAATTTTGGCTTGGATTTCTTCTTCTTCCTGCAAGATGGTGGTTTTGATTTTGCCATAGCGGTTTGGGAGATATTTGGTACTTTTAATTGTATGTATTGGTCCCTATCAATTTATTATTTTATATTTAGTATATTTCTTTGGACTCTAAGATACTTTGATTTTCTCACAAAAGATACTCTTAAACTATTTTTCTAAATAAGCTACTAAATAAACAACTCCTATTCTGAATAGCTCGTTTTCATAATTAAGTGACGCATCATATCTAATATTATTTTTCTTTTATCACAAAACATCAGCTATTAAGATTTTTTGTAACTCAAGTCCAACCAAACTTTCTTTGTAATTAATAGAAATTGGAATAATAAATATTTTTAAAGCAATATATGTTTTAAATTTATTTTATCGGAACAATCTTCAATTTGTATTAAGTTGCAACTATGCAATTTAGCATATTTAAGCCCTTGAAAAAAGGAAGTGTGTTGCAACAGCTTGTGAAACATTTGTTAATTGAATGTAGTTGAACAACTTTGGCTCCAATTACTTTTATTCAAATACAACTTGCATTTAATAGAAAAAGGAATCACTAATTATAGTTGTATTGAATAAAATAACAAAAATAGCTTATTTTCTTCTCTTCATATTAAGGATTCTACCTTTAAACTAATTCCTCTTCTCTTGAAGCAATAGAAAAGATGTTAGGTAGTTACAGAAAACATTTAAGCAGAACCTAGACTTTGTTTTTCTAATGTAGATCACAAGAACTATAATATGTGATGAGAAAAATCATAATAGGCTAGAGTGCAATAGCAAAAAGTTTCATGGGAGAGCTATGTAAAATCCGGGATTTAATTGTATTGTTATGCAAGAGAGAGTAAGCCCTTGGCTTACACGCATAATCCACTCTCCCAATTGGGCGGCAGAGGGGTCCACCGCGGCCCACGGCACGCTGCATCCTGTACTGTACGTAGGATTCTCATTAATGCCATTTATTTTCCTCCTTGTCAGTACTTTACTACTAAAGAAAATAAAATAGGGAATTCTTACCCAGGGGCTCAGGGATCAGCTGTAGCAGCTTCTCTATCTATCATCAACGTGGCATCTCGTGATTGGTTAATAAATTGCCCCCGCTTAGGTTTTGACGGTTGCTTTGGTGTTACCTGTTTCGGAGGGGATAGGCGATCGGAGAAGATTTGGGCTCGTGCATAGTGCTCTGATACAGTAGGAAGGTTCATTGCACTGCGCTGTTGGCCAACTAGGATGAACTTCAGTCTGTAAAATTTGATTGTTTATTCACAGGGGAAAACTGTCTTAGAAAAGAATATTATGAATACAATTATGACAAACCTCTCCAATCTTGACCTAAATATCTTTTAAATCTTGATAACATAATTATCAGCATGTGAATGAATTGTTCTGATGTATTTTAAACTCTTTATAGGGAGGGAAACAACTTGAATCACCTTGAAAGACCCCTAAATGACAGCTAAATCATAGAAGATGTGTGGATGCATCATGACCTATTAGAAGTAGAAAGTGCTCTGACAAGATTCTCCAAGTTGAAGAAATAGCGAGCACAGCGATGATGATCGCAGGAAAAAAGGAAGGAACAGGTTTGGGTGTTGTGCGGGGTCGATCGCCAATGTGCACGCATCAGAGAAAAGTCTCTGGACTTTTTGCGGTCGACCGCGAGTGGCTCGTAATTGATTTTTTGTTTCTGTCGTTCTGTCCGATCGACCGCGAGTGGTTCTGCGGTCGATCGCGAGTCGGGTCTGTAGTTGGGTTTTGGTTTTCAACCCGTTTCGTTTCTGAGTTGATATATAAGTCTAATCCTAATTAATTAGGGTTAAGCAATGACGTTTTTTAAGAAGTCTTTGAGAAGGGGTTGTTGCATCCAATTTGTGGGAGATTTGTGAGAGATCTAGAGGCTTTATTTTAGGGTTTATTTGGTAAGATTTGTAACCCTATTTGTATTCTCTTGATTTCTAATAATAAGAACCCCCCCCCCCCCCCTCTGAACCACGTAAATTCATTTGTCTTACTATGGTATTGTGTTTGGCTTATTGGTTGTGATTTATCTCGTTCTTGTTCGTGTGGTTTCGAGCTTCCGCCGTGCACAACAAGTGGTATCAGAGCTTCAGATTCGGCTTGAGACTTGTTCGAAGGATTCGGTGAAAGATTCCTATCTGAAGAGTTACTTCGACAATATGAGAGAGGCAAGCACATCAGGTTCGTCTCTTACAAATACGGTACAGAGTCCGATCATCAATATAATACGAAGATTGATGTTCCGAAATTCGATGGAAAGATTAATTTTGTTTTGTGGAGGTGCCAGGTGATGGATGTATTGGATGCACAGAATTTGGAGCAGACTCTTGAGTTACAAAAGAAACCCACTGACATGGAGGATAAGGTTTGGAAGAAAATGAATAGTAGGGCTTGTGGAGTTATTCGGCCATACTTAACGCCGGATCTTATTTATGATGTGATGAATGAGACGTCGATGAAGAGAATGTGGGAAACACTCAATGAGAAGTATCTTACGAAGAGTATTTAGAATCGGCTTCACTTGAAGAAGAGGTTTTACCAATTCAAGATGAAGATGGGAGTTTCCATTAGGGAGCATGTCAATAATTTCATGAAGCTACTTTCAGATATGACCAATGTGGATATCATGGTTGAGGATGAAGATAATTCGATGTTACTATTGTGTTCGTTGCCCGAGGATGATTATGGTACGTTCGTTCTTACTATGATCAATGAAAGAACAACAGTTAGCTACAAGGAGGTGACCTCGACGTTGGTGAATTATGAACTGAGGAAGAGTGATGGCGAACCCTCCGAGAAGGCATCGGGAGATACATTAGCAGTTCAAGAACGTGATCCAAACCGTCGCCAGTTCAACCGCTCAAAATTGAAGAATAGAGGTGCCTATAAGAATATTGGTAGAAATCAATATCGCTATTGTAAAGAAGAAGGACATTGAAAGATTAAATGTCCAAAGTGGAAGGAAAAGGTCGGGAAGAACAAAGGAAAAGTTGTACAAACTTCAGAAGTGAATGTTGTAAAAGGTGTTGGTGAACATTCAGATTTAGATTCTTCGGGCTATTCATGCTATGTACTACCGTCGGTTTATTATGCCGACTCTACGTAGTGGATGTTAGATTTGGGAGCCACATATAATATTTGCCCGATGAGGGACTGGTTCTCCAGCTTTAAGGGGCTAGAAATAGGGGATGTCGTGCTTATGGGTAATGACCACGTATGTCCTATTGGTGGTATTAGTTCAGTTCGGATCAGGATGCATGACGGTGTGGTGAGGGAGTTGAAAGAAGTAAGGTTCGGGTCGCAGTTGACGAAGAACATTATTTCTCTTGGTACTTTGGAGACAGCTAGTTATCGGGTGACCTTAGAGGATACTACTGTGAAGGTCACAAATGGTTCTACGGTGGTGATGCGAGGAGTTAGGGAAAACTTTCTATACTACTTAAAGGGAAAGACAGTTACAGGAGGTCTGACAGCTTCTATCACTACAGAGGAGGACATTACCACCTTATGACACATGAGATTAGGACACACAGGTGATAAGTCCCTGCAGTCATTGGTGAAACAGGGGCTATTGAAAGGTGCTAAAACATGTAAGATGGAGTTGTGTGTGCATTGTGTACCTGGGAAGAAGACTAGAGTGAAGTTTGGCATCGCTATTCATAATACCCAAGGTATATTAGATTATATTCACACAGATGTTTGGGGCCCTTCTAAGAACACATCACTTGGTGGGGCTAACTATTTTATCATTTTTATTGATGACTATTCCAGGAGGAATTAGTATACCCTATGAAGCATAAACATGAGGTCCTGAATATTTTTGTGAAGTGAAAAAAGAAAGTGGAGTTACAAACAGGTAAAAAGGTAAAGACTCTACGTTCATATAATGGTGAAGAGTATAAGAGTAATCTGTTTTTGTAATTTTACTGAGATCACGGCATTAGGCGACACTTCACAGTTCGAGAGACACCGTAACAGAACGGAGTGGCTGAAAGATTGAACTGTACCTTGCTGGAAAAGATGCAATGTATGATGACGCAGAGTGGATTGCATAGATCCTTTTGGGCTGAGTCGTTGGTTTATGCGATCCATCTCATTAATAGGTTGTCGTGTACTTCGATACAAGGGAAGACTCCTTTGGAGCGTTGGTCTGGCTCGGTAGCTAGTGACTATGAGTCACTTCGGATATTTAGGTATCCTGCTTATTATCATATTAGTGATGGTAAATTAAATCCGAGGGTGAGGAAAACATTCTTTGTGGGATTTAGAGATGAAATTAAAAGCTTCAAGTTATGGGATCCATAGGACAAGAAGATAGTTATTAGCAGGGATGTCACATTTGATGAGGCGTATATGATGAAGTCTCAAGTTCCTCGGCAGGTGTAGGAAGACCAGATTCGAGAGATATCATAGCAGGTGGAGGATGATGTGACTCCACCCACTCCAGATAGCATTGTATCCATTGAGGCTCCTACAGAGGTGATACTAGAAGGAGATGAGATGACAGCCAGGCGGATAGAGGATACAATGGATTGTGAGACTCAAGAGCAGGGTCATGTTCAGGAGTCTATTGTAGATAATAGACCTAGAAGGGTGATTCATCGGCCAGCTAGGTATAATGATGTTATGGTCACATATGCATTATCAGTAGAGGTCGTTGATGATATGGTTCCATCCACATTTAGGGAGGCAGAGACAAGCCCTGATTCGATCACGTGGAGGAAAGCTATGGATGAGGAGATGCGGTCTCTTCAGAAGAACGACACTTGGAAAGTTGCAAAGCTACCTAAGGGTAAGAAGGCTATTGGTTGCAAGTGGGTATATATAAAGAAAATGGGTCTTCTATTAGAGACATTAGGTATAAAACCAGATTGATTGCTAAGGGATATGCACAGCTTGAGGGCATTGATTACAACGAGGTATTTTCACCCATTATGAAGCATTCATCGATTCAGATTTTATTAGCATTGGTGGCACAGCTGGATTTGGATTTGGTCTAAATGGATATGAATAAAATCTTTCTATACGAAGATTTAGATGAGGAGATCTACATGACACAACCCTTGGGATTCAAAGCTGTAGAAAAAGAAGATTTGGTTTGCGATATGAAAAAGCAATCGTCGTGACAGTGGTATAAGAGATTCGACAGCTTCATGATTGGTCATGGGTACACGAGAAGCCCATATGACCCATATGTTTACATGCACAAGCTACATTATGGTGAGCACATATATTTGCTTTTATATATTAACGATATACTTATTACTTCCAGAAGTTCTTCGGCTATTCGAAAGTTAAAAGAGGATCTGTCATCCGAGTTTAAGATGAATGATCTTGAAGAAGCAAAGAAGATATTGGGTATAGAGATCGAGAGAGACATGGTGAAGGGGAGATTGAAGCTTACACAAAGGAGTTACTTGCAGAAGATGTTGAAGAAATTCAGCTTTGATGGCAATGCAAAAGCAGTTAGCACTCAATTGGTTCCCCACTTTAAGCTTTCAGCTAATATGTCACATGTTTTAGTTGAGGACAGAGATTATATATCGAATGTTCTATATGTCAATGCAGTGGGTAGCTTGATGTATGTGATAGTGTGTACAAGGCTAAATTTATCACAGGCCGTGAGCATGGTATCGATGTACATGCACGATCCCGGGAAGGGTCATTGGGAGGTCGTGAAGTGGATTCTACGGTATGTTAAAGGGATCATGGATGTTGGATTGATTTTCCAGAAGAATGAGAAGAATGGGCATGATTGTATTGGTTACGTAGATTCAGATTATTCGGGGGATCTTGATAAGCACCGGTCTACTTCAGGATATATGTTTACATTAGCAGGAGCACCGGTTTGTTGGATATGTACACTTTAGTCTATAGTGGCTCTCTCTACTACAGAGGTGGAGTATATGTCAGTGACTGAAGTTGTTAAGGAGGCTTTGTGGTTGCGTGGATTGTTGAAGGACTTGGGGATTGTACAGGAAACCCTTTGGGTATATTATGATAGCATGTCAGCTATTTATTTGGCGAAGAACCAGGTTTATCATATACACATGAAGCATATAAATGTCAGATTTCACTTTGTTCGTAACGTATTGGATGATGAAGACGTCATATTGGAGAAAGTCCACACGAAGGACAATCCTGCGGATATGTTGACCAAAGTTATTTCAGGTGTGAAATTTGGTCACTGTATGGCACTTTTGAACATTCTTCGGTGTTGAGGCCTTTGGAGGCCTTTGGAGGCCATTTGGGTGAACTACGTTCGGCTTGATTCCTTGGGTAAGAGGGTACGTAGGTAGTTTTTTTGATGCAGGCGGTTGGATTTTTTGATTTCGATAGGGGAGGATTGTTTGAGCTCTCTTTTGGGTTCCCAACTTGTTTTGAATTGAGTCTGTTGTCGTCGGGTGCTTCCATGATGTCTTGGACACAACAAGTAAGACATTTAGATGTTTTGGTGTCGGTTCAGTTTTGGTAGAAACGTTCGTCGAGGTGGAGAATTGAAGAAATGGCGAGCACAGTGACAAAGATCATAGGAAAAGACGAAGGAACAGGTTTGGGTGATGTGCGGTCGACATCGCATGGTGCGGTGGTCGACCACCAATGTGCACGCATCAGAGAAAAGTCTATGGACTTTTTGTGATCGACCGCAAGTGGCGCGGTGGTCGACTGCAGGACACTATAATTGATTTTATGTTTCTGTCATTCTGTTCGGTCGACCGCGAGTGGTTCTACGGTCGACCACGAGTCGGGTCTGCAGTTGAGTTTTGGTTTTCAACTCGTTTTGTTTCTAAGTTGATATATAAGTCTAATCCTAATTAATTAGGGCTAACCAATGATGTTTTTTGATAAGTCTTTGAGAGGGGATTGTTGCATCCAATTGTGGGAGATTTGTGAGAGATCTAAAGGCTTTATTTTAGGATTTATTTGGTGAGATTTGTAACCCTGTTTGTATTTTCTTAATTTCTAATAGTAAGAACTCCCTCCTCATTGCCCCGTGGACGTAGGCAACTTGCCGAACCACGTAAATTCGTTTATCTTGATATGGTATTGTGTTTGGCTTATTGGTTGTGATTTATCTCGTTCTTGTTCGTGTGGTTTCGAACTTCCGCTGCGCACAACAAAAGTTTTAAGTATGTTCGTCATGATTCTTATTGCCTGATAATCAATTTGGTCCTAAGGAAAAGAATAACCAGTTGCGTCACAAGATGCAGTCAACAAAATCAGAATCGCGCATATGTAAACAGCAACTATATAATTCAACAATAATGACACTATGGTATTCACGGTAATTCTAAAATATAATATTAATTTTTTTGTAAAGAATATCTCTCTCAATAGAAATAACATGATCAGGAAAAGAAATTTGATCCTTGATTATTTTATATAAATATAGGGTATTATTATTAAACCCCCTTCAAGTTTGCTCATTTATTATGAAACCTCCTACATTTATCTTTTGATTACAAGACACCTTATCGTTTAGAGCAAGGGCAGCAAGCTCTGAAGGAGCCTCTCAAGGCTGACGTGGCCATGGAAGTTGGCAGCCCCCCCTCCCCCCCCCAGATATTAACAAAAACCCCCCCACAAGTTCCTAATTGCAGAACTGAAAAAAAGGAAATCTGCCCAAAAATCAAACCTTTGCTGGGTTCGACGGAGGTTGTGGGAACTGAAAAAAAGGCGGAGGCGGCGGAGGTTGCGGGAGAGGGCGGGATGTCGACGGTGGCGCTCGGTTGGGGCGAATATGACGAAGGGTCGACGGAGTTTTGACTCGATGGTGGCACTCGGGAGAGGGCTTGATTCGAAGATGAAGGTGGCGCTCGAACTGGGGACGAAGAATTAGGGACGAATCAAAACGAAGAATTGGGGGCGAAGAGTAGGGGACGAAGAACTGGGGACGAAGAGTTGGAGATGATTTGGGGAGATGAGTTGGGGGCGACAGTGTTTTGAGTTGGGGGAGATGAGTTGATGTAAATTTTTTTTTTAATTAGCTTTCAACTTCGGTGGTTGTGTGAAAAATACTACCATTGGTGAAAAATTATTGTCGTTGATGGGTTGTACGTTGAGTGAAAATTATTACCGTTGTGTGAAAAAATGACTGTTGAACAGTGAGAAAAACTCTATAAATTCACACTTCTACACAACTCATTCCACACAACTTTCTCATAAAAAAACTCTATATCTTCCTATCAAATTACAAATCTCATGGATCCCTCCCAAAACAACTACTATTCGCATCTCCTTACCGGTGAAGGATCGACCTTATACTCGCCGTTCTATACAGAAGTCGTAGAAGAAGGTCATCCAATCGAGTTATCGCAATCCGCAACACAACAAGTGTCATCCCAAGAAACACCGACCACAAAGAAGAAGAAGGCTTACACGCGGTCCGAAAATTGGACTGTCCACGAGGATAAGCTTCTTGTGTCTGCTTGGCTGAACACGAGCCAAGACTCCATCCAAGGCACAGGGCAACACAAAGATAAGTTCTGGCACAGAGCTAACGACTACTTTATCCAATACTCCACCGATCCAACGAGTCGTACACCAAACCAAATGATGCACCGTTGGTCAACGATTCAACTGTCGGTCAACAAGTTCTGCGGGTGCGTTGCTCAGATTGAAGGGAAGACAAAGATCTGGTACGGGAATTTAAAACCAGGTAAATATTTAACTTCTATGTTTTTATGTAAATATTTAACTTATATGTTTGATTATTCTAAATTTAACTCTTGTGTAGACTGCAGAAGTAAAAGAATTATACCAATCCCTTTATGGTAAGTCATTCGTGTTGGACCATTGCTGGGTTGAGTTGCGTCATCATCAAAAATGGAACCAACAAATGGAAACTTACAATAAGATTCGATCACAGCCGAGAAGAACCACGAACTCTGATTCCTCACCAAACAATTCCATGCCAGCGACCCCCATCGAGTTGAACATTGACTCGGATAATGTTATAGTAAGGCCTGAAGGGAGGAAAGCGGCAAAACTCAAGAAGAAACAAAATGTGGACAAATCTTATATTAGATTTATGATTGTACTTGAAGTTGAAAATTTTGGCATTGAATGAAAACAACTACTTTATTGAAAATGAAATTGGCGTAGTACAACAACTTGAACTCATTTTCTGAAATTATATTAGACATAAAGAAACTTAATCCTCGGCGATGGATCCCTTAAGCTGCCACAGATGCTCGATCAAATAATTTTTAAGTGATTTGTGTGTTTGCGTGTTCCTAATCCGATGATGATTTTGGATGAACTCAGTTAGAGGCACCGTCCGCACATGAGAAGGTTCAACGACTGGTACCGAATCGGTAAAGTCAAAGTTGTTGTCCAATTGACAATCACGTTCATCTTCAACGATCATGTTATGCATTATGATACAAGCTGTCATGATATCTTTCAGCACACAAGGTTGCCAGAAACGTCCTGGTCCACGAACAATAGCAAATCGAGCTTGCAACACGCCAAAAGCTCGCTCAACATCTTTTCTTGCGCTTTCTTGTTGTTGAGCAAAGTACTTATGCTTGTTTCCTCGAGGTGCTGGAATAGTCTTCACTAATGTGGACCACTCTGGGTAAATCCCGTCGACGAGATAGTATCCTATATTATACTCATGGCCATTGACAATATAGTTGCACGGTGAAGCTCTTCCCTCCGCAAGTTGTGCGAAAACCGGTGAACGATGTAGAACATTAAGGTCATTGTGAGACCCCGGCAGTCCAAAGAAGGCATGCCATATCCAAAGATCTTTGCTAGCTACGGCCTCCAAAATAATTGTGGGTTCATGAAAATGTCCAGTATACATACCTTGCCAGGCAGTTGGACAGTTCTTCCATGTCCAGTGCATGCAGTCGATGCTCCCAAGCATACCAGGAAAACCTCGTTGTGAGCCTTCCTCGAGCAGGCGTGCAACGTCTTCATTAGTCGGTGCACGAAGGTATTCCTCTCCAAAGATGTTGATAATCGATCGAACGAACCTCTTCACGCTCTCAAGCGACGTACTTTTACCGATCCGAACGTAGTCGTCAACGGAGTCAGCGGATGCTCCATATGCGAGCATCCGCATAGCTGCAGTAATCTTTTGAAGACTAGATAGTCCTAACTGTCCAGCACCATCCCTCTTTTGGACGAAATACTTGTCATGTTCGACGACTGCGTCGTGGATTCGAAGGAATAACGAACGCCTCATTCTGAACCTTTGACGAAAATAATAAAGAGGATAGGTTGGTGCGTCAGCAAAATAATCTTGGAATAACCGATTGTGGCCTTCCAGTCGGTTTCGATGGAGCACGATACGTCGTTTGTGTTGAACTGAAGTTGAACATTTCTCTTGTTCTTCTTCCTCAACGACAACAGCTCCCATAAGAAAGAACTTCTTCATCATTTCATCATCGCTAGAGCTAGATGAGTTAGACATTTTATTCTGGGAGATGATGAGTTGAGGAGAGAAGCCGTCGAATTTTATAGGAATCAGTCGGTTGACGGTCAAAGTTTGCGATACCTCGTACTTCGTGCCCAACCTTGAAGACCGCGGGTTACCTCGAAGACCGTGTGCGTTACCTCGAAAGCCGCGGGTTACCTCGAAGATCGTGTGCGCTCCCTCGAAGACCGTGGGTTGCCTCGAAGACCGTGTGCAACGGTTAGAAATAAAATACAAGAGGTTTAAATATAATTAAAAGTAATGGGTGAAATATTAAAATAGGAGAGGAGTTTTTTTGATATTGTTGGAGCTCCTAACTAGGAGCTTGTTGGAGCTCCATAAAAGAAGGAGTGCCTCCCAAGGTATAATTTGTTGATTTTTTATTTTAAAAAGCTTGAGAGCTCTTGAGAGCATGCTGACTAGGACTCTCAACTGGGAGCTTGCTGCACTTGCTCTTAAAACTCTGTTAAAATCAGCACACATAAGGCGCGTGGCAAACATTTTACCTCAAATAGCCCTCATTGATTCGCACATATTCTCTCTCCTCTTCCTCTAAAATGTTGCAAAATAGCCCTCAAATTACAATAACAATTGGAAATATCAACATTTGCATCTTTAACAGCTTGTGGGTTGAGAAAAATGGATCTGGATGTTAACGAAGGTGGAATTTTGAAAATATAGAAAATGACATATTAATTAGTTTAAAATACAAAGAAAGAAGAAGTGGTGTTAGGGAAGGGGGGGGGGCCTCAACCCCATACTCATCTCTGATATTAAACTTTGTTGAAGATCAAAGCATAGAGTGGGAAGAGTAAAGGTAAATCTAGGTTAAGAGGTAGAAGAAGAGAGCCATTTATGGAATATTAAAGAGTATACGAGAGTCGCATGATGGTTTAAGTGGGTTTTAACAGAGTTTTAAGTGGTAGGGTTGTTGTAATCAAAAAGATAATGTAGCGGGGTTCATAATAAGCAGACAAACTTTATATATATATATATATATATATATATATATATATATATAATATATATATATATATAAGCATATGGGTATGCTTGGTACCAAGCACAAAAAGTTGTGCTTGGTAGTGATGTGTCACATCCCCGCTCCATCATTCAAATATGGGACCACATCTCACATGGTAGTGAGTGGATGAGGATGTGACACATCACTACCAAGTACAAAATTTATGCTTGGATACAAGCATACCCATTTTTCTCATATATATATATATATATATATATATATATATATATATATATATATATATATATATATATATATATATATATATATATATATATATATATATATATAATATATATATATATATATAGTATATATATATATATATATATAATATATACTATATATATATATCATACTCCATTAAAAGGCACACGAGTTCGGGAAAATCTTTCGGTAGACAAAAGTATTCTTCCATTAAGTAATACTAAGTTGATAAATTAATGAATTCTTATTGGATATACATAGTATGAAGATAATGATATAGTTTAAATTGAAATGTAAACATTAATAAAATTATTGAATATTAAATTTGCAAATGTATACAAGATGAAGGGCGTATATGCAAAAAACAAACAAATTAACGAGATAAATAATGTTTGCCCCAAAGGTCGAACCCAGAAATAGCACAGACCTACAAATATACAGAGATATTTACAAAATTCACCAAACAAATTAAAGAGACAAAAGTCGTTCTCAAAAATATAAAAAAAAGAAAATAAAAACAAACGGCTACGATCTAAGGACACAACGTGACAATCTCTCACCGACTAAAATTTAAGTACTTCATAGTATTGCATAATTAGTTTTAAAGTTTAAGTATACTATTATTATTTAAATAGAACTCTATTTACAATGTTATCTTTTCACATGCAACATCGCATACTAATATATATAAGCCAAAAAATTACAACAATTTTCATAGCACTTTCATCCCCTTCTATAGGTGTGTGTGTTTGTTAGTTTCTTCTTATTAGAATAAATTGGATTGTTTAAATATTATGAATTATGAAATAGCAATAATTTTCACAACACTTTGATCTATTTTCTTCTTATTAAATTAGATTGGATTATTTTAAAGCAATTAACTATATATATGTTTGATCTTTTTTCAGATCATAAATTATAATAATTTTTCATAGCACTTTCATCTTCTTCAACATGTATGTGCATTTGTTATTTTTTTCTTATTAGATAATATTAGATTGTTTAAAAATTATGAATTATAAAATTGCAACAATTTTTATATCACTTTCATCTATTTTCTTCTTATTATGCTATTTTAAAATAATTAATTATATTGTATATTTGATCTTTCTTTTCAAATCATAAAGTTTAATTATACTATTATTGTTAAAATAGATATTGTTTGTATAAAAATCAAAGAGAATCTCACACGTATCTTAGATATCAATGCCAATTGTAATACTTACATATGAGTGTTGGTTAAAATAAATTTTATGTATAGGCTTAACTTATATGAACCTACTTTAACCGGATTAGATAATTTAAATTTTTTACATCCAAACTCTTCCACAAATTCAAAAGAGAGTAGCGATACTATAGCTATATATATCCACAGGGCCATAGATATCTCAAAAATGAACGAAGAAAACCACACAAAAAAAACCATATTAATTACCCCCAGACATCATTGTTTTCAAAACTATCATTCTCCATCTCCATTTATAATATATCCACATACCAAAATTAAGCTGCTGGAGTTTTTCCCTCCTAAACTACACCATTGATCAACTCTTCTTTTTCCTTTGTACTTAAATTATATAACATTCATTGCGATCAGGACTCACTTGGGTCCTCTGTCTGCCTTAAACATCCAATAAAAAATAATGTACTAGGTCGTGTAGCTGGTTAATAATGAGATCATGTCATTATAAACAAATTAAGTAAAAATTAATAATTCTTAAGAATGTATTATGTTCACCTATCTTCCACTGTAAACTTGTTAGTGTTTTGGCCCCAATAGACTTTCAAAATCAAGCTTGATGGTTGCTTGATTTAAAAAAGTTATGTTAGATGGCCCAAATAGTCTGTCTTATAGTTTAAGACTATCAACATGTACATTTTGTCTATGATGCATATCAATTATAAGTAATAATATAACTTGATTGATCCAAATATATCCTAATATATTTCTAGACTATTGTGTTGTCTTTTGCTCTTTATTATATATCAACATGATATCACAATTGATGTAGATGATGAAGGCACTACTGTAGAATTGCATAGGAAAAAGATAAAGGTGGAGAATGATTGATCTCGACTCAATTAAATATGAATAAAGAACAAATAAAGGATAATTTTTTTTTGATTATTTTTATAGTAAAACTTAACTTTTGAGTAAAATTAGGAACATTTAGAAGGGATTTTCATGCAATTTTTTTAATACGCTTATGTGGATGATTTTGTCATATAAAATTATACTAGAGTCACAATTATTCTTTAGTATTTTTTTTTGTTTATTTTAGGTTTATCAATAATTAAGATGTCTTTCAGTCTTGTGAAAAGTATGTGCTCTGTGTTGAGCTTATACAAGCTATCTTAATATTAAGTATTTGGTTATATTTTTACTAACACATCAATAATATATTATTGTATTTTTTAAAAAAAAAAACTTAACACTATATTTAATGTCTAGGATAAACAAATTGGACATCGATGATTTAATCCGATAAACAAATATGTTACATGAAGTTTGATATATACAAAATTTAAAAAATAGTGTTATGTATGCAAGTATATAAAAGTATATTAATCCCAGTTTTATACACAAATCAATTTCATAATTTTTTTAAAAATATTTAAATAAAATTTATGGTAAAAGTAACAATCCATGTTTATAGATTTTAATTCTAAATAAATCTGAGTTATTTTATAATAAGAAAATAAATAAAAAATAAATAAATAAATTTGACATCTAATCAAGTACATTGCACGTACACAAGAACTAGTACATATATATAATATCTGACATGGACTGTCAAACTAATATGCATAAAAAATATTAAATCCTTAAAGTTAAACAAAGTATTACACAAGTCGGTAGGCGACGTTCGACTCACAACGCAACATACGCTGTGGGGTTGTTTTTTTATATATGCGTATATTATATGCTTGGTAGTTTGTCATTCTATCCTATTCTAACATCAGAACAGGTGCGCGAGAATGATTGGGGCCTTTGATGCATGTCAATGGAAGTTGATTGGAAATTATAGCAGTAGGACTACTGCAGTTACGTATATTCCTAAAATAACTATTAACTAAATAATATATATGTGGATTATTTTATACATGTGCTTTCTCAATTCTTTTTAATTCACTGAGGATTTAGATAAGCTCAAGAATGTCTCACACGAAATTTAGAATACTCCGAGAAGAACCTTTGCAAGAATAAAGTTTCTTACTTAATGTCTTTGCGGTTTTTTTACTTTTCTGTTGTTTATGTTTAATTTATTATATTTTCAATTTTCTTGTTTTTTAAATCCTCAGTGAGCTTTTTTTGCTCTAGTATTTTATTTCTATATCATGGACATTTTATTTAGAAGCTTTATCCGTTGAAGATCAAATGTTCTGTTGTATCATATGTTTCCTTGAATACTGGGGGCATGTAAAGATCTTTTGTTAACAAACTATGCTTTAAATATGATAGGTAACACCTTGCGTTGTCATCCGTCAGAGATGTAGGCTTACCGGAGTAAGTTGCTGTTATTTTGTTCTCCCAAATTTCTAATTTTGCCAACGCTAGTGAAAACCAAGACATTGATGACAATATGCAAATATAAACAACTATATTTTTTGGCATTTCACACTCTTTTCCGATTATGTCATGTATTTGTCTAATATAAACAATTTTATGTTTGGAGCGAGGGACGCCCACTTAACCGCTGCGGAAGCTAAATCACCCACAGAGAGAACAACCAACTCAAGCAATAACGAATACACGGATAAAACAATAAGTAAATGAGACAAGACAACAGATTTACGTGGTTCAGCAAACTTGCCTACATCCATGGGAGTCGCACAAATAATTTCTTATTTAACCACAAGAAATTACAAAGCTTGCAAAAGAGAAGATCACAAACTTGAGTTCTCTCACAACAAAACTCGTTACTGTATCAAATAGCTATAGGAAATTGTGCAAATTTTCTTGACCGAAAAATTCACTTCTCAAAAAAAAAAACCCTTGAGAAGTTCCGTCACCACAGAGTTTCTCCCCTCTGTAAAAATCACGAAATGAAGCTCTCTCATCTCGTGAACAGGGTTTCCCTTTTATAAGGAAACCCTAGATCAGTTATGCGATCCAGCTGTCTTCCACCACGAAATCATCAGGCGAGCTCGTCCTCGCCTCCAGCAGGCGAGCTCAGGGGTCTTAGGTGAGCTCCGAAGGTGAGCTCTCCACGCATGACCCGTCGGAGAGTTCAAAGTCTAGCACCTCACCCGCAGGCGAGCTCCTTCGCCTCGCTTCTCAACACAGGTGAGCTCTTCCACGCCCACGCCGCAGGCGAAATCCCTCGCTTCTTCTGGTGCGAGCTCCCTCGCTTCTTCAGGTGCGTTTTCTTCAATTCTCTACCTCGTACATCATTTGATAAACCTCAAATTTTAGACGAACACTAGAAGAAAAAACGCAGACGCCAACCAGGCCAAACCAGCTACACCATTATAACATGGTTGTCTACGTACCCTCTAACCGGGATTAAGCTAATCATAGTTCTGCTCATTGCCTTCTTAGACAGATCAACATGGGCTGATATAAAGCAAGTCCAAGCAATGCTGAAACTTGCTACATGTCACCACTTTGGTCAACATGTCTGATGGATTCTCATTTGTGTGCACTTTCATGAGAGAAATACCATCTTCCTCTATGACATTCCACACAAAATGATACCTAACATCGATATGCTTGGTACGAGCATGATGAACTTAATCCTTAGTCAAATGAATTGCACTCTGACCATCGCACCACAAGTTCACACAATCCTGCTCAATCCCCAAATCATCTAAAAGACCCCACAATCACAATGATTCATTCACTCCCTGTCATGGCCATGTACTCAACCTCTGTAGTAGAAAGTGTCACTGTAGCTTGTAACATCGATCACTAACTAACTAGAGTACTATGTATTCTGAATACATAACCAGTAGTAGATCGTTGTCTGTCTAGATCGCCCGCATAATCTGAGTCCACAAACCCATCAATCTGACATGTATCTCCACCAAAACACAGACCCGTATCAGCGGTACCCTTCAAGTACCTCAGGATCCATTTCACTACCTCCCAATGTGACTTTCTCGGATTCCCCATGAACCTACTGACAACACTAACTGCATGTGAAATATCTAGACGTGTACACATCATTGCATACATCAAACTACCAACTGTACTAGCATATTGAACACGCTCCATGTGTATATTCTCTTCCGTTATAGTAAGAGATTGTTTACCTGAGAGCCTGAAGTATGGAGCCAATAGAGTCACCACTGACTTAGCACTTTGCATCCTAAACCTTGCAATAACCCGTTCAATGTAGCCTTTCTGACTCAAGAACAATCGCCGATTTGCTCGCTCTCTTCTAATCTCTATTCCTAGTATTTTCTTAACAGCGCTCATGTCCTTCATCTCAAACTCTTTACTAAGTTGAGATTTCACCATATCTATCTCCACCTTGCTTCTCGAAGCAATAAGCATATCATTCACATACAAAAAAATATAGATATAATCACCTCCACAAAGCTTTCGAATATAAACACAACAGTCATAATTGCTTCTGGAGAACCTATACTTTAGCATGAAGGAGTCAAATTACTTGTACCACTGTCGAAGAGATTATTTCAATCCATAAAATAATTTTTTCAGGCGACATACATGATGCTCCTTATCCTCAACCTTGTAACCCTCAGGCTGATGTATATAGATTTCCTCCTCCAAGTCTTCGTGCAAGAAGGTTGTTTTAACATCGAGTTGTTTTAGCTCAAGATCACCATGAGCAACAATACTCAATAGCACCCGAATAGAAGTGTGTTTCACCACTAGAGAAAAGATCTCATTGTAATCCACACCCTCTCTTTGTGCAAACCCCTTAGCCACTAGTCTAGCCTTGTACCTTGTACCACCGAGCTCGGAAGGATCCTCCTTTCTCTTGTACACCCATTTACAACCAATAGCTTTCTTCCTTATGAACAATGAAACTACCTCTCATATTTGGTTCTTCCGGAGAGATACAATTGTTCGCGGTGAAAATCGTTGCTTTCTTCATTATTGATTCCATTGCAAATTCTTGTAATAATTTATCGATTACAAAGATCCGGTCTTTTTTTAGATCCGGTTACAACGAAAATCAAATAAAAAAAGAAATAAAAATTACAACTTTCTCCTTGTTTGTCGAACGAATCGCAAGATCCTGTTTTGCGGTCTCTTGCTTGTGTGGGTTCTTTGCCGACGCCGGGGTTAATCCGTGGACCACCGCGCGATCTAGATCCGGTCGGATCTACGCAGTACGACGGGTATTATTTCACCAAGAAAATAATAGCCGGGGAGGATTAGTTCACCAAGGAAATAATCGTCTAAATCTCGGGATCAAAGGCCAAGCTTTGATCCGGAGTATGCCTGCGTAGATCTGAGATCCGGTCCTCTCGAACACCTGCCTTTTGTGACGTAGACGCTCGCCGAGAATCAGATCTGAATCTTCAAGTCCTCAAGTCTTCAAGCCAACCTTTTCAAATGAACCACCCTTGGCCTATTTATAGGCACCCAGATCTGTGCCTAGGCACAGATCTGGGCTGAGGTGGCTCGGCCACAAGTGGCCGGCCACCCCTGGGTGGCCTTCAAGTCCTCAAGTCTTCAAAACTCCAAGCTCGATCTTCAATTCGGCAGAGTTTCGGCTCTCAAAGTTCCAACCTTTTCAAATGAACCACCCTTGGCCTATTTATAGGCACCCAGATCTGTGCCTAGGCACAGATCTGGGCTGAGGTGGCTCGGCCACAAGTGGCCGGCCACCCCTAGGTGGCTCGGCTCATGCCGAGCCACCCTGACGGCCTAGCCCCTCAGGGTGTTTGGGTTCCGTTGTTTTGTTGTTGTTCCCGTTTTGTCCGTGATTCGGCTGTGCGGTTGATTTGTTGACCTAATTTGGCAGTAAATCCGATTCCTGATTTGGCAGTAAATCCACCCGTTGCTCGCGTGCGATTCGTCAACCTCGCCGCCTCGTTGGTTCGTCGGTTTGTGCCGAGCTATGCTAAGGGACCTATAAGCAATTTTATACGCCTACAGATACCCCCTCCAAAGTATTTCAGCCTCGTTCTTTTATAGAAGAGTCTGGAATACTTTGGATATGATTGTCCCAACCTTCAGTCGGTGTAACGGGACTTTGGAATGGCTTCTGTTCTTGATTCCTTCAATCCTTCAGGCTATTCGGTGCTTTGTCGAATGTCTGTAAGAGTTCCGGTGCTGCATTTATTGTCTGACCGTTGTCGGAATTTTAAACTTGAAGTCGATTCCTGATTTTCTAATCTTTAGCTGAACATCGATTGTTGGCGTTGAGTATTCATT
>NC_033796.1:32269868-32273740 GCF_001876935.1 Asparagus officinalis
AAACCACCTTAAAAATAGGGTAAATGGGTTTCAATTTATACATGAACAATCTTAAAAGTAGGTTTTTGTTGCAATTAACCACCTCCCAGAAACCACCTTAAAAATAGGGTAAATGGGTTTCAATTTATACATGAACAATCTTAAAAGTAGGTTTTTGTTGCAATTAACCACCTCCCAGTCAAATTTTAACTAAAAAACCACAAATTTAGCTTTAAAAAATGCAACTTTAAGATACTGTGAGTTGTATCCTAAAATTTCTAACAAGACCTAAGCACCAAAAAAAAAAAAGAGTCGTGTGCCTTGATTGTGAGTTTTGAAGGGTGATTTTGGGTTTTCACTGAAAATTTTGATTGGGAGGTGGTTAATTGCAACAAGAACACATTTTAAAGATAGTTTGTATATAAATTGAAAATAAAAGGTGGTTTTCGTATAATTACCCTATTTTTGAGGTGGTTTCTAGGAAAAATCCTATATCCAATTAACAAAAAAATGCTTGTATTTATACTTGTATAATATAAATTTTGTGATATGTTCAGTACTGAAAGTACCTCTACAGGTGGAAGTGATGACCAGAGGATGGTGCAGAAGGGGTCAATGCTGAGATGTTCTTTCCCTTAATGAGTGAGAAATGCGAATAATGTTTATTAGATTTTCCTGAGTTGAGACATGCTAAGCTGGAGTTTGTAATGTGGAGTTTAGTCAACAAATAAGCAATCAGCTTTGGTTTGTTAACTTGATTTTTCTGTGTATAATATTACTGGTAGGAGGGTTGAAAGATTTGTATCACAAATAGTATTTATTGACTAGCATATAAATTTGCAAACATTTATAATTCTGTGGTTCAGTGATGATTCTAATGAAAATATAAAACCGGATTGTTACTCGAGCAGGTCTGTCGTCCTTCCTTTTGTTCCTATGTATGCGTTCCATTTTAATGTAAGCTCTTGCTAGATAACTTTAGCTTCTCGTTATGGATAGATAACTTTAGCTTCTTGTTATGGATTCTTTTCGGACGCCTTCAAGATTTTGGGTATTTAGCTTATCTTTTTCAGATTTTGGTATTTGCCAATTTGTCTGCCTAATCGTGTGGAGTTGGATTAGTTTTATTGTTCTCACTTATGATTGTTGTTTAATTAGGTTTCTAACGGAAGTTTACTGAAATATCTATATTGTCCTCCTTTGAATGTGCAGTGCTCTTGTAACTGCCAATCCTCTTGTTGATTGTAGTGATTATAACTAATGCTTACAAGTTGTTCACGTAAGGATGACTGTTTGTAGAACTAGCTTCCGCACCGAGCACTCTGTAGAGTTTAACGTATGCCGATACGATCTAAATAGACTTTCATTTTTCTCATGCACGCCTTTTGTCATCGCTTATTAACCGCATCGAGATCTGGCATGTTCGATTTGGATCTTTCAAAGTCCGGTTACGCTGAGGTTGAGAAAGAGTGCATCGATGGGCGGTAGAACACAATAAGAAGAAGATGCCATCAATGTAAATAAATTTTCTGGCCAAGATATGTGAAATTAATTTGAGTTTTGAAACATGGAGTTAAAATTAACAAGTAAGCTACATTGCAGGTAAAGTACGAAGTGGAAAGACTTTTACCCCTATCAACATGTAAGAATTTGTATATGGACCCTCTCTTTCTGACTCCCATCATTCCCTTTTTACAGCGTACGTTCGTGATGCTGCTCGAAGAATATATATATATTCATGCACTTCGGTACATTCAATAGACTTTGTTATGTGATTAAAAAAGCATTAATTACACAATGCGTGTTTGGTGATGCTTCTGTCGCATTTAAGACATTTTAGGGTTGTTATGGACTATGGTTCTGATAGAAACATGAGCCAGTGAATTTATATCCACAATGTGGGTGGTACTTTACGTTCTCTCTCAGAATTAGTAGAATGTGTAGAAGTTGACTGTCCCAAATGTCTATTGATTCCCATTTTAGGGAAAATCTTTTTTTAACCCAAAGTTTTACTTCAACTTATTTTTAAACCCATCTTCTTTCATTATGATCCATACACCCAAAATACAACACCCACTTATTTATAAACCCAAAGTATCACTTATTTATAAACCCAAAGTATCAAATACACCATATTTCTGGTGCTCCTCCCACTCAAAAAAACCCTAAAACACTCAAAAACACTCGACTACTGACGCATCGTGTTTATTGGCCGATTATCCACCGCGTCGGGCTGTCCTCGTTGAATTTCGAAGCTTCAGGCAAAGTATAGCACTTTACGGGAAAGTATAGCACTTTATGGCCAAAGTATAGCACCTTATGACAAAGTATAGCACCTTATGGGCAAAGTATAGCACCTTAAGGTCAAAGTATAGCACCTTATGCTCTCTAAAAATTCTGCACATCAAGTTGTCGAGAACCATTTTAGTTTTTTTCCCCGCAACGAAAACATTCGACGATCGACGCATCGTATTTATTGGCCAATCATCTACCGCGTCGGGCGGTCCTCGCTGAATTTCGAAGCTTCAGGCAAAGTATAGCACTTTACGGGAAAGTATAGCACTTTATGGCCAAAGTATAGCACCTTATGACAAAGTATAGCACCTTATGGGCAAAGTATAGCACCTTATGCCCAAAGTATAGCACCTTATGCTCTCTGGAAATTCTGCAGCTTTGAAATTTAGCGAGGACCGCCTGAGAGATAAGGTGCTATACTTTGGGTATAAGGTGCTATACTTTGCCTATAAGGTGCTATATTTTGCCATAAGGTGCTATATTTTGCCATAATATGCTATACTTTGGTCATAAGGTGCTATATTTCCCCATAAAGTGCTATACTTTGCCTGAAGTTTCGAAATTCAGCGAGGACCGCCCGACGCGGTAGATGATTGGTCAATAAATACGATGCGTCGATCGTCGAATGTTTTCGTTGCGGAAAAAAAAACTAAAATGGTTCTCGACAACTTGATGTGCAGAATTTTTAGAGAGCATAAGGTGCTATACTTTGACCTTAAGGTGCTATACTTTGCCCATAAGGTGCTATACTTTATCATAAGGTGCTATACTTTGGCCGTAAGGTGCTATACTTTCCCGTAAAGTGCTATACTTTGCCTGAAGCTTCGAAATTCAGCGAGGACCGCCCGACGCGGTAGATGATTGGCCAATAAATACGATGCGTCGATCGTCGAATGTTTTCGTTGCGGGGAAAAAAACTAAAATGGTTCTCGACAACTTGATGTGCAGAATTTTTAGAGAGCATAAGGTGCTATACTTTGACCTTAAGGTGCTATACTTTACCCATAAGGTGCTATACACCTTAAGGTGCTATACTTTACCCATAAGGTGCTATACTTTGCCATAAGGTGCTATACTTTGGCCATAATGTGCTATACTTTCCCGTAAAGTGCTATATTTTGCCTGAAGCTTCGAAATTCAACGAGGACAGCCCGACGCGGTGGATAATCGGCCAATAAACACGATGCGTCAGTAGTCGAGTGTTTTTGAGTGTTTTAGGGTTTTTTTGAGTGGGAGGAGCACCAGAAATATGGTGTATTTGATACTTTGGGTTTATAAATAAGTGATACTTTGGGTTTATAAATAAGTGGGTGTTGTATTTTGGGTGTATGGATCATAATGAAAAAAGATGGGTTTAAAAATAAGTTGAAGTAAAACTTTGGGTTAAAAAAAGATTTTCCCTTACAATTAATTCATTATATATATTTGTCTAGTTTGACCAAAAGTTGCCCTTTGTAAATTGTGCGCACCTCAGCTGCATAATTACGATGTTACCCTTGTTTTGTAGCAGTTTAGCTAGATGACACTTTAGTATGTGCATGAGAACTTAATTGTGTGCACATCGCTGGCTAGGTCATGTGGCATGTGCCTAGGGCTGT
>NC_033796.1:32274740-32277617 GCF_001876935.1 Asparagus officinalis
ATAGTCTTCAAACATCCTTGAAGTATACTCACCACCATTATCAGTGTGAATACACTTCAAGAGCTTTCCAGTTTCTCTTTCAACTTTGGTATGAAAGTCTTTGAAAACTTTAAAGACTTAATCTTTGGTTTTTATGATATATACCCACACCTTTCTAGATGCATCATCTATGAATGTCACAAAGTATGAGGCACCACTAAAAGTTTTTTCATTTATGGGTCTGTATACATCCTAATAGACTAAGTCCAATATGCTAGTTTCCTTTTTGTTATAATTTTTAACAAAAGCTACCTGGTGTTGTTTTCCAATCAAGCAGTGATCACAGTGAGATAGTGTTGTACCTTGCATGGATGGAAGTAATTATCGCCTTGCGAGAGTTTGTAGCCCTTTTTCGCTCATGTGGCCAAGCCACTTGTGCTACAAATCCATAGAAGTACATTCTATTGTTCTAAGTTCATCATTCTCTAAGTGAAACTGGGTCTTATAGAGAGTGCAACACTTCTTTCCTCTCGCTAATACAAGCGATCCTTTGGTAAGGTTCCAACATCCTTTACCAAAGTTTCTTGTGTATCCTTCTTCATCAAGCTTGCTGGTGGAGAGAAGATTGAGACAAAGATCAGGCACAAATCTAACATATTTTAGAACCACATTTGTTCCAAGGTTAGTAGTAACAGAAATATTTCCAATTCCAAGAATTTGAGAAGAGTTTTTGTTACCCATTTTTATCATTCCAAGATTACCTTCACGAAGCGAAGTGATGTAGTCCTTCCTAGGAGTAGCATGGTAGGAGGTATCAAAATCAATCACTCATTCCGAGTCTTGGCAAGTGAGATTTGCACAGTCTTTTTCACATGTCGAAAAAAGTACAATTTCATTGTCAGTGACAACGGGTGCACTTTCATTCATTTCTTGTTTTTCATTGGTCTTTCCTTCCTTTTGTTCTCGCTTGAGCTTGCGGAATTCCCGTTTTATGTGCCCATTCTTCTCGTAGTGATAGCAACTAATGTCCTTTCTAGCCTTTGATTTTCCTCTTGACTTGTCTCGATTCTGAGACTGTCGATATTTGCTATTCTCCCTATTTTCGGTAACAATAGCATGAGAATGGGAGGATCCGGATGACTTTTTTTGTATTTCTTCATTCAAGAGGCTGCTTGTACTTGGTTCATGGATACAACTCCGTCAGGTGTGGAGTTGCTAAGAGACACCACCAGCGTCTCTCAACTATCTAGTAACGAGCTAAGCAAAAGAAGGGCTCGAAGTTCATCTTCCAACACCATCTTTATGGTTGTAAGTTGATTTATAATACTTTGAATTTCATTCAAATATTCAGATATAGAATCATCTTCCTTGAACTTGAGATTGACAAGCTTCTGAATCAAGAAAGCTTTGTTGTCGGCGGTCTTTCTTTTATAGAGATCTTCAAATTTCTTCCACAAGTTGTTCGCCGAAGTCTTATTTGACACATGATGGAATACAGTGTCATCCACCCATTGCCGAATGGTGCCAATGGTTTTCTGGTCGAGCTTCTTCCAATCATCCGCCATCATGGACTCTGGCTTAGAGGATTCACCTTCAACTGGCGCATAGAGGTCCTTGCAATATAGAAGATCAATCATATTTGCTTTCCATATCATCCAATTGCGACCATTCAAACTGATCATTCGAACACCGCCGATGGGAGTCTCCATCTCAACACAAGAAGATTAGCAACATTGCTCTGATACTATTGTTGGGAAATAAACATGACAACAAGGTATTTCCCGTCTTTGTGATGAGATGAGAATAAAAAGAATAGAAGAGAAAAAGAAACAGAGAGAAAAATTGCACACACACACAAGATTTACCGAGGTTCTGCTCAATTTAAGCCTACGTCCTCACCCGCCCCTTCTTCATTGTTTTCACTATAATCAAATGAAACCTTACAAAGGGTCTTCTCTCAAATTGGTATAACTTAACTTGAGGATCACTTTCTCTCAAACTCACTTGAGGATTACATGCAGGTTGTATGTGGTTGTTCTTCTTGCTTCTTGTTGTCAACCTTCACCATCTCCCCTCTATTTATAGAGAGGATATACCTCTTGGGTACACCACATTCGTTGCATGGAGAAGTCCAAAGACCATCTCTTCCTTCTCCCAATGCATGGAGAAAGACAATCTATCAATGTATGCAGAATATAAACATGTAGCCAACTTTCAAGTGCTTCAATACACCTTAGAATTTTCATGGATCAAATCCATATTAATTTATCACGGGGATGGACCCCCATTCCCATCAAGTTTAAATCCTAAAATCAAATAAAAAAATAAAAATCCATGCTCATCATTCCAAACATAAAAAATGAGAAACTCTTATATTTAAAATCATGGTGGTAAAATCGTGGGTGAGAGAAGAGAGGGATAGGATTTTGAGTTTGGTTGGCGAGTTACTTCAAAGAATTTTGTAGGGGTCAGAGATTGCGAGTGAGCTTGAGGATAAAAATTTATGGATTTTTGTGTATATGATATTGTGAGCTTTGATCTTGGGAGAAATGCATTAGTAGGGTTGAGAGAGAGAGAGAGAGAGAGAGAGAGATGGAGAGAGAGAAGAGGAAAGACATTGTTGAAAATTGAGGGATGAAAGAGATTAGACTTGAGGAAAAAGAGAAGATGAATTTAATATTTTTTTATTCTATTGGTTAGTTTGATGAGTATCTATCTAATAATTCTATTGGTTAGTTTGATGAGGACCTATCTAATAATGATTGGGTTAGTTGTGGGTGAGGGTAATAGCTCTGAATTTCTTAACTGGAATAAGGCTTGAATTTCTTATCTGGAGGAAAGTAGCTAATTTCTAGATTTGGATGGAGATGCAAGGATGATGGAGGTAGAATGGACAGC
>NC_033796.1:32278617-32279721 GCF_001876935.1 Asparagus officinalis
TAGCCGAAATTTCTTGGAGGTATAAGAGTAGAGAAAGAAGAGAGTTTAGAAGATTTCCTCTTCGTTGGTATGTTTCTGAATGAGCTCCAAGCCTGGTTTTATAGGTGATGAGAGTTGTAACCCCCGCTGAATCCAAGGGACCGTTACGCACAAGTTTAGCTTCTGTTACCCGCATGCAGCCGTTACAGAACGTGTAAAACGTGCAAAAATAAAAGCTTGAGAAGCAAAAAGGGTGTGCTTATGCGGCGTGCGTGCGCGCGCACGTGTGCGGTAGATATGTAAAGCCCACAAAACCCAAAACACTATTCAAAGCCCAATAAGAAGAGAACCATTATATACCCTTCACTATTCATCTCATTTTCCAATGTGAAACTATTCACAAAGGCAAAATTGCCTTTTTCATGACAAAGCTTCCAACAATACCAGCTACATATTATCTTAAATTAGTTGTTGAGACTTTAGAACTCTTGGTTGGTAGGTATAGAGAGAGGTACCATATGAAATTAGTACAAGTAGTTGCTGCGCTATTTTTGGTGTGCCAGAGCTTTTTTGCCCAGCTTCCATGTGCATCAGCAGCAAAACTAAACATATATAGAGATTGATCCAAAATAGATGATAATGTTGGTAGAAATTTATATACCATTTAAAGATTTAGCATAAAACATTTGCAACTCTCTTTCACATGAATTGCTCGCTGCTCTGAAGGATCCAGCGCGTGCATTTTCATCTGTTATAATGAAAGCTTTGCCTCCCACTTTTTCACCCATCATTCTTTTGTGAGCTTTAGTAGCGTGATCATCACCTAGGGAAATGTAGTAATTAGATTT
Source organism: Asparagus officinalis (assembly GCF_001876935.1). Lineage (NCBI taxonomy): Eukaryota > Viridiplantae > Streptophyta > Magnoliopsida > Asparagales > Asparagaceae > Asparagus > Asparagus officinalis. Next base: position 32,279,445 of record NC_033796.1, read on the forward strand.
AGCAATGAAAAAAATGGAGGACGTATACTTGAAAAATGAACACCTCAAATTTTTACAGTCCATTATGCTCTTGGTTAACCAAGGGAATTTTCTCTAGCCTGGGAATTTGTTTTTTTTCGTGTGCCGGGGGAAGTTGTTGGTTTAGTGTCCAGATTCTTCACTTGTGACTGTTCTTTTGTTCATTTTTGGAAAAACAACAAATCTGATTTTTAAAATTACTGAAAATACCTAGAATGAGATCATCCACACACAAAAAAAAAAAAAAAAAAAAAAAAAA
>NC_033796.1:32280721-32326648 GCF_001876935.1 Asparagus officinalis
TTCTAGATTGAAAACGCAGAGTTGAGCCTGTTTAAAGGCTGAAAACGCACAGTTGTGCTGTTTTTGCGATTAACTCTGCGTTTTGATGTTAAAAACGCAGAGTTGAGCATGTGTGCTTTGACTCTGTAATGCAGAGGTGAACCTTAGGCGGGCTTGGCGGGTTTCAGGCTAAGTCCAATGTTCTGACGAAGTCCAGTCTTGCAGACGGACTTCAGAACACAACTTGCTACGAAGAACATGTCATAACTTTCAAACCGTACGTCGGAATTGAACGAATTACATATGAAAATCGGCTATCTCGACGAGACGGGGCCATCCGAACCAAGCCAAAGGCTTTGGTTCGCTTCCTCCGTTTGGCCAAATTCCTTACGGTTTGAGAGATATCTGCATTCTAATATGAAGAGACCGTCAATTTGTAGTCTCTTTTGCTAGAGCTTTGCACAGATCGTCCTCTTGTAATCTTCGTCTTGGCTCCTTGAAAATATGAGAGTCGTCAGATTGTAACTCCCGATGTTGATTGTGAAGGCTATTGAATTGGAGTTTTCATCAGTTGTCGTGAAGGTCCTCAAATTGTAGCCTACTGGAAGTCGTCAGATTGTAACTTCCATCATCGGTGTTTGATGAGGGATAAGCTATCTATTGTGATTTTTAGACAGCCTACAGGGTTATCTCCAAAATAGCCAATTTGTTAAGGGATTTTGTGAATTGTTGGGAATATAATCTGTTTAGAGTATAATTAGCACAAAATGTAGTTTTAACAGAATTAGATAATGATTCAAAATAGATATAAAATTAAACTGAGTTTAGAATATAGCCTGATGGTCGAGGCGTGCAAGCACTGTCCCAAGAAACTAATTGCCCCCTCTCGTACAGGGCTACGCGGCAAAAGTCCCCGGAGATACAACGACCCTCGGTCAGGCGACATCCTTCTCGTCAGCACGAGCTTCAAGAAGGCTTTGTGCTTCTCGTCGGCACGAGCTTCAAGAAGGCTTTGTGAATTCTTCGTGACTTTCAGGGAACCAGCAAATCGTAACAGTAAATAAATTCAAGAGAAAGAACAGAGAAGGAGAAGAAGAGCTTGTTGTATTTCGCTGTGTAAAACTCTTCGGATTTTAGAACCTTTTATAGGGAAAAACAGCCGTTACTCATAATCTCGTAATTAACACGTTTTAATTACTCACCCATTAATGTATTAACGTTAGCCGTTTTTTGTCATTTAAATCCATAAAACCGCGGTATTTTAATTATAACAGTTACAAAATATTTAATCCTAACCGTTACAAAAATGTTTATCACATGTTAATTATTCAAAAATAAATATTACATTTTAATTATTCAAAAATAAAAATGTAGCAGATTAAGGGCCCATTAATCCGGAGCGGCATTCGTGTCCGCAGGTCGTGTGCGCGCGCCACCCAACCCGACCCGAACCCGAGCCCGAGCCCGGCCCGGCCGGCGCGCGCGTGTGTGGTGTGGAGCATAACCTTTTGGATGCTAGAGCTATGAGGACTCTAATGGTAGTAATCCTAGCTACTGGAGAATAGACATCAAAATAATCAATACCAGACTTTTGGGTATATCCTTTAGCTACTAATCTGGCTTTATATTTATCTATTGTTCCATCAGGTCTAAGTTTCTTCTTAAACACCCATTTACATCCTATGGTTTTACATCCTGAAGGAAGATCAGTTAGTTCCCAAGTATGATTTTGAACTATAGATTGTATCTCATTATTTATAGCTTCCTTCCAAAATGGAGCATCTACTGATTTCATTGCATCTTCAAATGTAACTGGAGAATCTTCTACAAGTAATGCATAGAAATCTTCATGGACCTTTTCTATTCTAGTTCTTTTACTTCTCCTAGGCTCCTCTGGACTTTCTAGTGGTCTAATTTGTTTAGAACTAGTTTCACCTTGATTAGAACTAGGATCTGAATTATTAGAGCTAGGGCCTGTGTTGTTTATTCTGGTCTTGTAAGGAAAAATATTTTCAAAGTAATGTGCATCCCTAGCTTCAATTATGGTGTTGTTGGCTATCTCATTAATGTCAGAGTTGATTATTAAAAATCTATTTGCATTACTATCAGAAGCATAGCCAATAAAAATTCCATCTACAGTTTTAGGGCCAATCTTCTTTCTTTTATTCTCAGGTATTTTGACTTTTGCTAAGCACCCCCACACTTTTAGGTGATCTAAATTAGGGTTTCTATTCTTCCAAATTGTGTAAGGGGTTTTATCAGATTTCTTGAATGGAATTCTATTTAGTATATGACATGCAGTCATGAGAGCTTCTCCCCATAAATTTTCTGGCACACCAGAATTAATTAACATTGAGTTTACCATGTCCATTAGTGTTCTATTCTTTCTCTCAGCTACTCCATTAGATTGAGGTGTATATGGAGCTGTTATTTCATGAATAATTCCATTCTCTTCACAGAATTGTTTTAATTCATTAGAAGTGTACTCACCACCTCTATCTGATCTTAGTATTTTAATTTTCCTATCCAACTGATTCTCAACTTCTGCTTTGTATATTTTGAATTTGTTTATGACTTCATCTTTAGTCTTAATTAAGTAGAGGTAACAATATTTAGAGCAATCGTCTATAAAAGTTACAAAATATTTGTTACCCCCTCTAGTTGTTCTTCCTGAATCACAAACATCACTATGGATGAGTTCTAATATCTCAGAATCTCTATCAATAGTTTTAAATGGTTTCTTAGGAAGTTTGGCTTCTACACATATTTCACATTTTTCATCATCTTTTATATTAAGCTTTGGAATTATATTGAGATGCATCAATCTTTTAATTGAATTATAATTCACATGTCCTAATCTTTGATGCCAAGTGATGGAAGGTTCAATATTCAAAGCTATTGGAGATGCAAGAGTAGAATTCTTAACATTCAATTTAAAAAGACCATCACATAAGAAACCTTTTCCAATGAAGTTCAAACCCTTAGTTATTACAACTTTATTTGATTCAAAAACAAGCTTATAGCCTTGTTGCACTAACAAAGATCCACTAATTAAGTTTCTCCTAATGTCTGGTACATGATGGACATCCTGCAGGATCAAAGTCTTATCAGAAGTCAGCTTTAGGTTGATCCGACCTATTCCGGATACAGGAGCCACATTATTATTTCCCATTGTCACAGTTCCTCTACTTGAGACCTGATAGGTGGAAAACAAAGATTGATTAGAGCAAACGTGAATATTAGCTCCAGTGTCAATCCACCAATCATTTGCTTGAAAGGTCATGTTTACTTCAGGAGTGAAGAGAACAGACCTGAAAGCAGCCTCAGCTGGACTGGAAGTCACCATGTTTACTTGTGACTTATTAGGTGGAGGTCCTCCCTTCCTAGGCTTGGGTGGTTCAGTTTTCTTGAAAAAGCAGTCCTTAGCAAGATGGTTGGTTCTTCCACAAACAAAGCAGGCTCGACGTTCAGCTCCTTCCTTCTTTTGAAAGTGAACATGGTTCTTATTTTGATGATAGGGTTTCTTCTTAAATGTTTTATTTTGATTTTGGTGGAAGGGACGTTTCTTGTGTTGAGGAAAGGGTTTGGATTCAACATTGTTTACTTTGGGTTCTTTGGGTTCAGATTTTGTCACATTTTTCTCCCTGAGTCTATGTTGCTCTTCAATTCTAATGGAATTCAACACTTGTTCTAGTGTAAGATCTCCTTGGGTATGGTTAAGGTTTTTGGCAAAATCTGACCAGGACTCGGGAAGTTTGTCTATAAGACATGCTATCTGAAATGTTTCATCTAGGATAGATCCATTCACTTTTAGTTGGTGAACTATATGTTCAAATTCATGAATTTGCTCATTCATTGGTTTAGAATCTACCATTTTAAATTTGTTAAAATCAGAAGCTTTAAATCTTTTAATTCCCATATCATCTAAACCATACTTTTTCTCTAGGGTTTCCCACAGAACTTTAGCATTAGTGATAGTATAGTATATATCATATAATCTATCAGATAAAGCTCCTAAGATTCTATGTAGACAATGATACTCTATTTCTTGAGGTGTTCTTGGGATAGGAATGGAATCTGTGGAGGAAGATGAGGAAGATTGCCTAGTAACTGGTCTAGATGAAGATGGGTTATCTGGTTCTATGGCTGTTATTAGATGTAGGGTTGTTAACCAAAATCTCATTTGGTTTTGCCAACGACGAAAATTATTCCCATCAAACTTCTCTGGTTTAGCAGACATAACTTCACTTGTAGCCATAATCTGATGATGAATGAATAGTTTTGTTATTATAATGCAACAGAAATATATAAAGCATTCATTCAACAGAATAATCATGCAGTGTAACATTTCGTTTTTAAGTATTGCAGACATCATTAACATGAAAATCAGAATGCTAATCATGATACTATTCTAAACAGCACTAATTAGTTTCTTGGATTGTTGGGAATATAATCTGTTTAGAGTATAATTAGCACAAAATGTAGTTTTAACAGAATTAGATAATGATTCAAAATAGATATAAAATTAAATTGAGTTTAGAATATAGCCTGATGGTCGAGGCGTGCAAGCACTGTCCCAAGAAACTAATTGCCCCCTCTCGTACAGGGCTACGCGGCAAAAGCTCCCGGAGATACAACGACCCTCGGTCAGGCGACCTCCTTCTCGTCGGCACGAGCTTCAAGAAGGTTTTGCGAATTCTTCTAGACTTTCAGGGAACCAGCAGAATACAGTAGCAAGTATAGAGTAGAGAAGAAGAGGTTTTGTGCTTTTTCACACTGTGTTTAAAACAGCCGTTACTCATAATCTCGTAATTAACACGTTTTAATTACTCACCCATTAATGTATTAACGTTAGCCGTTTTTTGTCATTTAAATCCATAAAACCGCGGTATTTTAGTTATAACAGTTACATAAGGGCCCATTAATCCGGAGCGGCATTCGTGTCCGCAGGTCGTGTGCGCGCGCCACCCGACCCGACCCGAACCCGAGCCCGAGCCCGGCCCGGCCGGCGCGCGCGTGTGTGGTGTGGAGCATAACCTTTTGTTTTCTTCTAGGCGTAGGAGAGAAAGGGAAGACTTATAAAGACCCTTCATTCCTATTCCATTTCCTATGTGGGACTAAACTTTTCCTCTTTTCCTCTACAAACCCAAGTTTTTAAGTTATAACTCCAACAATTTTATCCTCTTTTAGCTAGATAACCCGTTATATTCTTTTATTTTTGCAAATCAAAGCTTGCCATTTTTAGTCCTTTCTTAGATCGTGCCATTGAAACTTCAACAAGCAGCGGCAGATCCAGGAATTCATAATAATAGTGTCATAACGCTATAACTTTCTTCATGGCTATCATTGTTAATTAGTATCATTATCATTATCATTGCTTGGGTCTTAATCTTTTAAGGTGCTTCTCCGTAATATTATTACATGAACAAAAAAATCATCAATTATATTATCATTATTACATGCATGTACATTAAACTATTTAAATACATAGCCTCTTTTTTAAAATTTTTATCATACAAATAAAGTTACTTCAAACCACAAATTAACATCATCTAAAAAATTATACCCTTAGGATTAAAGGTTTGGACCATTTATTGCTTGGCCCGCTGAAGGGTTAGGGTTGGCTCATTTCTCATCATCTAAATTATTATATAAAAAACTTAGTGGGGGTACCAAAAAATTTGAAGGGTATTCTACATCTCAATAGAAATATAAATGGTATATAGTTTATTTCATCGTGGGAGATATTTTTACCTTTCTTTTATTTTTCTCTTTTCTTTTTTAAGAACATTGTAAACTATGACAAGGTGTACATAATTGAGCTCACTAATAAAATATCTATCACAATTTGTTTAGTAAGAAGTATGAATATAAAATGATAAAGTTCTTTTCTAAAATAAATTATTAGATATAAATGAATATAAGTACCAATATTAAAATTTTAGTATGTTCTAGTCTAAATATTATCGAAAGTCTAAATAAATCTACATTTAAAAATAATTCAATATAATAATTTGAAGATAGTATATGAAAAATACTCCTCTTATTAGCATATATGAAATGTTTTTATGACGGTGTTCTAAAATTATATACGAAATTACTATGCATCCTATTTTCTTTTGTGAAAACGCTGAAATGGACATATTAATTTGTCACGCCCCATACCTCGATCACATCTGAGATACGGTACATGACGAGCTGCAGGTACGTATTCAATATTGAAAATTCCTGAATTATATCTTCGACTGACTATTTTTAATCTTTTATTTAATTATCTTGTACTATTTGTGGGCTTACATTTATCATAAAGCTATCTTTTTAACATGTTATTATCATGAAACTTCCAAACATATTCTGTTATTTTGCCAAATCAATTAAAAGGAGAACCAGACCGAGTTTCAAACTCGAAGATATAAAACATATAAGGGAAAAATGTGTTCAGGCCCCAAAAGTGGAAACTTCGTGTGACTAGCCCCCTTGTACTTTGCCCCATGTGTATAAGTCCCAAATACGCATAGTATTTAGGACGAGGCCCTAAAGTGACTTTTTTCAGAAAAAGCCCAGCTGAAGTTACGGTCTTGCCCCTCTGATGGGACTAAGCGCGGTTAATGCGCCCCATTCCTTTTCAGGTACACTCCCTCTCTTTCTCTCTCTTCCACCTTGGAGCCTCAAAAACTCTTCATCTTTCTAATTGCTCTACGGATTTCAACAGTTCTAGGGTTTTCGCCGGAAATATGTCGTCCAGGTTGTCCAGGGAAGGCTCCAGTAACGACTACGAGGTCGTTCATCAAGCCGAGTCGAAGGCCAAAGACGGTTCATCGGCGGTTGGCAGCGCGGAGGAAGCTACGCAAACCCTAATCGAAATGCAAAAGGAGGTAATACAATGTGGAGCCCAGAACAGGAGAACGGCAATGACTGGTCGTACGAACAAACCCCCCTCAAAAAAACAGTAAGTGTTATGTTATTCAGTATTCGGCAACAGCAATGGCTAGGTTTTACCCCAATATTATTAGTTCTAGTTTGCGACCAATGTTAGTTCTAGTTGCAGTCCAATTTTAGTTCTAATTTGAGTCCAATGTTAGTTCTAAATTTGAGACCAATGTTAGTTCTAGTTTGTGTCCAATGTTAGTTCTATTGAACATGCGCGTTAGCTCTATTTTGTTCCCGTTAGTGTTAGGTCTAATATGAGTTCATAGGTCTTATTGAACTTACAAATTCGAAATCCATTTGCAGGGAAAAAGTTGCTCTAACAGGTGCAGGAGGAGAATCCCTAAGGTTAACCGCCAATATCGGGGCCTATTGGGAATTCATGAAGCACATTGCCCCGAAGATTCGTCAGTGGCATAGGGATGCATACTGCGGTTCTATATTTCAGTATTATATTTTATTTGGGGCTCCTGCGCCTGATCGGCCCACACTTGAGTTGCTGCTGAGCTTTTTTGACAGAGATAACACATTTTCTATACCTGATTCAAAAAGTGGGTGTATAAAAAATATTAGTTTTGATTTGCAATGGGTCCATAACCATACTCATTTCCCAATTTATGGGGAAGTCATAATTTTGATTTGCAATGGGTCCATAACCATACTCATTTCCCAATTTATGGGGAAGTCATAAGTAACAATCGGGACTCAGGAAGCAGAATATGGGTGCCCAATTTATGGGGAAGTCATAAGTAACAATCGGGACTCAGGAAGCAGAATATGGGTGGAATACTTCGCCAATCTTTTCATTTCTGAAGAGGGTAAGAAGTTAAAAAAAGCAGAAACCACCCAACATAAACACCTTGAAGGGCTATTGGAACGACTAGTTGAATCTACAGCAAAGCGGGATATCCAGGATTTTGTTTTGTTACAAATCATGTACCAATGCTCTATGATATGGAGTCCCAGAGCCGGGGACGGTATCCCTAAACCCTTACTCAGGTTCCTGGATAGCATTGAGTGGGTCAATTCTGTAGCATGAGCCAAGTTCTTTTATGATGAAATTATCAGAGGCATTGGAGTTGCTTTGCAGGGAAAGAAGAAGCAAAGGGTCACATATGTCCCAGGTTGCATGACACTATTGTGTGTAAGTTCCATTTTATACTTATCTTGGTTCATTCTAGTTCGTACCTATGTCTTGTTAGTTCTAACTTTCTATGTTAGTTCTGATGTATACAATGTTAGTTCTATTCTGTACCATGTTAGTTCTGTTACATATTTTGTTAGTTCTAATTTGTATCGTGTGAGTTCTAATCTGTAGGGTGTTAGTTCTAAGATATACCATGTTAGTTCTATCTGCACCCATGTTAGTTCTATTAAATGGCATGTTAGTTCTACCTGGGCTCATGGGGTTCTAACATAGTTTATGTTTGTTCTAATTTATACCACTGGTTTGGTCTAGTCTAGTATTAATTATTAATGTTAAATATATTTGCTACATCTTTGGTACTACGAGATGACTGGCATAAAGAAATATGCTCTCGTAGACACCTCCAGACCTCCAATGACATATTGGGCATCAGAGGAGGCGAAAGTCCCATCTATGAGGATGGGGACAATTAGGACAAAGGCTAAGTCAGCGTCAGTATCTTTTTTCCATAGGTCTATTGCAGAGGTTGCTTCTCCAGGTCATGTTCATGCACTTCCCTCTTCACAGAGGGGTGAAGTTCCCGCTACACAGAGGGGTGAAGTTCCCGCTGTACAGAGGGGTGAAGATCTTCATCAAAAGCGTCAGGCAAAGAGGAAGGCTATCCAGGAAGAAACTACTAAGAACTTCTCAATAGGCTACGTAAGTATCCTGTTATGTTAAGTCGTACTCATTTCACATTAACTGCAAACAATATCCTAGTTTATGTGTAATCCTACTTAAAATTATAATCTCGTGTCAATAACAGATCATGGCAAAGCATATTGACGTTGCTTTTGACGATGAAGAGGAGATCAATGTTCTTCCCATTGAGCAGCAACTCACATTTTGGAGAAATTCTGCTAAATTTCTCAAGCGACTACTTGTTGCTACAAAGCAGACCAAGAGTAAATATTATAAAGAATTCATGATTGAGATCAACAGGCTAAACAGGATAATTGAAAATTCTGGAAGACATGATGAGGTTATAGACCTGGTGGTGCTCAAGGCAAATATCAAACAAAAAATTACAAATGAAATTAGGAAGAAGCGAAGAGAAGCTCAAGAGGAACAGAAATCCAAAACAAGCAGTTCATAAAAGGAAGAGCCCACCATGCAAGAACATGTACATAAGATTGTTTAAGAGGATGTAAAGCATCCTGCTGACGATGAGGCAATAGAAGAGGAGCCAGTTACAGGTTGACCCGACTGTAGATAGTAAGGCTGAGGATAGTGTAGGTAAGGAAGAGGAGCATATTGAACATGAAAATTTTATTGTAGATAACAAAGGTTTTGATGAGGATCCTGTTAATGGTGTAGATAAGGAGGAGGATATTGTAGATAAGGAGGAGGAGAATGCAGATAAGTTGGAGGTGCATGTTGATAGAGAAGGGGAGAATGTAGATAGTACGATTGACGCGAATGTAGATAGTAAGGCTGATGATAATGTATATATGGAGGAGGAACATGTGGATAGGGAAGAGGATCTTGTGAATATTAAACATGATGAGGAGAATGCAGATAAGTTGGAGGAGCATGTTGATAGAGAAGGGGGAGAATGTAGATAGTACGGTTGACGCGAATATAGATAGTAAGGCTGAGGATAATGTATATATGGAGGAGGAACATGTGGATAGGGAAGAGGATCTTGTGAATATTAAACATGATGTGGACAAACTTGTAGAAGTTCTAACGAGCAATGTGGAAGCAAAGGGTAGACCACAGCCAAGAAGGGTAAGCAGGAGATCTAAATGGAAGAGGACCCCATATACTGAAGGCAAAAGAAAGAAAAAGGAAAAAATTGAAATAGATATACTTGAAAGTCCTGAACCAAAAGTAAAACTAGTTGACAAAGTTACTTATTTTTTCCCCGGTAATCAAACCCCCACTTGGGATGCGTTGAGTTTGAAGCCAATGACAGATGAAGAGGTAGCTCTATTAGGAGAGCTGAATAAAGATCTTCCAGACCCTACATTGTTTAACTTAAGCATAATAGATAACACATGTGCTTTTGTACATAATTTAAAGATACAATCTCCAGTAGCAGACAGACTCGACAAAGCTCAAATTGAGAGCCTAACCAAATTTTGCTCTCAGAAGATTCACATGTAAGTTTAAGTTGACTATTTATATGCTAATTCTTCACATATTAGTTCTAATTTATGTTAGTTCTAATTTATACCAGGAGATATAATGTTATAGTAACATCCAACAACAGTATTAACAGGGAAGAGTTATTATATTTGCTTCGTGGTGGCCGCCTTGACGACAAGGTTAGATTATACTTGCTTAATAATTGAAATTGTCTTGTTTAAGTTGAATTTTAATGTTTCATAACAATTATAGATGGAAGAAGCAATACTGGACACGCTTAACCAAGAAGCATATGACAAAGGATATGGAGTCGTATCAGTGTTCTTTCTTGTAAGAACATGCTATTCCTAATTTCACCGTGTTAGTTTTGATTAAAATGCATGTTAGATCTTGTGTTATCCATGCTAGTTATACCATGAGTCATGTTAGTTATAGTTAGCGTCAATTTAGACCTACCATAAGTCATGTTAGTTCTAATTTAAACGTTGTTAGTTCTAACTGATGGCGTGTTAGTTCTAATCTGCACCAAGTTAGTTCTGTCGCAGTTAATGTTAGTTCTAGTTTATGTCGTGTTAGTTCTAATCTACACAATGTTAGTTCTATTCTGTACCATGTTAGTTCTATTCTGTAGTGTGTTAGTTCTAATTGATAGGTTGTTAGTTCTAATTTATATCATGTTAGTTCTGTCGCGGTTCATGTTAGTTCTAGTTTATAGCGTGTTAGTTCTAAACTGGACGGTGTTAGTTCTATTTTGTAGCGTGTTAGTTCTAATTAATACGGTGTTAGTTCTAGCTCTTCCAGCATTAGTTCTATATTATACCATGTCACAGAACTATTTTATACCACGTTAGTTCTAATTTATACCACGTTAGTTCATTTTTATAACAAGTTAGTTCTAATTTATACCAAGTTAGTTCTATTTTATACAAAGTTAGTTCTATTCTATACAACGTTAGTTCTATTTTATACCACGTTATATCTAATTTATACCAAGTAGTTATAATTTATATCAGGTTAGTTCTATTTTATACCACATTAGTTCTATTTTATACCACGTAAGTTCTAATTTTATACCACGTTAGTTCTAATTTATACCACGTTAGTTCTAATTTTCTAATTTATACCAAGTTAATTCTATTTTATAACAAGTTAGTTCTAATTTTAACCATATTAGTTCTAATTTATACCAAGTTAGTTCTATTTTATAACAAGTTAGTTCTAATTTATAACAAATTGGTTCTAAGTTATACCACGTTAGTTCTAATTTATACCAAGTTAATTCTAATTTATAACAAGTTGGTTCTAATTTATCCCAAGTTAGTTCTAATTTATACCAAGTTAGTTCTAATTTATACCAAGTTAGTTCTATTTTATACAACGTTATAGCTCTATTTTATAACACGTTATAGTTCTATTTTATACCACGTTATATCTATTTTATAACAAGTTGGTTCTAATTTATACCAACTTGGTTCTAATTTATATCAAGTTAGTTCTAATTTATACCAAGTTAGTTCTATTCTGTAGCGTGTTAGTTCTAATCTACACCATATTAGTTCTATTCTGTATCGTGTTAGTTCTAATCTACACAATGTTAGTTCTATTTTGTATCGTGTTAGTTCTAATCTACATAATATTAGTTCTATTCTGTAGCATATTAGTTCTAATCTACACCATGTTAGTTCTATTCTGTAGCATGTTAGTTCTAAATTACACCATATTAGTTCTATTCTGTAGCATGTTAGTTCTAAATTACACCATGTTAGTTCTATTCTGTAGCGTGTTAGTTCTAATCTACACCGTGTTAGTTCTATTCTAAAGCATGTTACTTCTAATCTACACTGTGTTAGTTCTGTCGTAGTTCATGTTAGTTCTAGTTTATACCACGTTAGTTCTAATTTATACCAAGTTAGTTTATTTATAACAAGTTAGTTCTAAATTTTACTATATTAGTTCTAATTTATGCCGTATTAGTTCTATTTTATATCACGTTATATCTAATTTATACCAAGTTAGTTCTAATTTATACCAAGTTAGTTCTATTTTATACCATATTAGTTCTATTTTATACCATGTTATATCTAATTTATATCAAGTTAGTTCTAATTTTATACCAAGTTAGTTCTAATTTATACCAAGTTAGTTCTAATTTATACCAAGTTAATTCTAATGTATAACAAGTTGGTTCTAATTTATACCAAGTTAGTTCTAATTTATACCAAGTTAATTCTATTTTATAACAAGTTAGTTCTAATTTTAACCACATTAGTTCTAATTTATGACAAGTTAGTTCTAATTTATACCAAGTTAGTTCTAATTTTAACCACATTAGTTCTATTTTATACCACGTTATATCTAATTTATACCAAGTTAGTTCTAATTTTATACCAAGTTAGTTCTAATTTATACCAAGTTAGTTCTAATTTATACCAAGTTAATTCTAATTTATAACAAGTTGGTTTTAATTTATACCAAGTTAGTTCTACTTTATACCAAGTTAATTCTATTTTATAACAAGTTAGTTCTAATTTTAATCACATTAGTTCTAATTTATACAAAGTTAGTTCTAATTTATACCAAGTTAGTTCTAATTTTAACCACATTAGTTCTAATTTATACTAAGTTATTTCTAATTTACACCAAGTTAGTTCTAATTTATACCAAGTTAGTTCTAATTTACACCAAGTTAGTTCTAATTTACACCACGTTAGTTCTAATTTATACCACGTTAGTTCTAATTTATTCCAAGTTAATTCTATTTTATACCAAGATGGTTCTAATTTATACCAAGTTAGTTCTAATTTATACCAAGTTAGTTCTAATTTTAACCATATTAGTTCTAAATTATACTAAGTTAGTTCTAATTTTAACCAAGTTAGTTCTATTCAATAACAAGTTAGTTCTATCTTGTAGCGTGTTAGTTCTAATATATACGGTGTTAGTTCTAATTAAGATCATGTTCGTTCTATCTTATAGCGTGTTAGTTCTATCTTGTAACGTGTTAGTTCTAATGAGAACGATGTTAGTTCTATTTGATATGGTGTTAGTTCTAATTGAGATCATGTTAGTTCTGTCGTAGTTCATGTCAGTTCTAGTTTATAACGTGTTAGTTCTAATCTGCACAATATTAGTTATGTTTTGTAGCATGTCACTTCTAGTTTATGGCATGTTTGTTAGTACTAACTGATGGCATGTTAATTCTAATTGATACGATGTTAGTTCTATTGTGTAGTTCATGTTAGTTTTAATTTCAACTCAAACATGATGTGTTTGCAGCACTCACTCTATGGCTTGGAGACTAACAATTACGAGCTATATTTGTCATTCATTGACAAATATACCGCATTCCGTATGGAGCATCTCTTGATCCCTTTGGTCAGGCACCATCATTGGCATCTTGTAGAAGTTGATCTTAAAGATAAAGTCGTCAAGCATTACAGTTCCGCAGGGCACGAAGCTTGGAGGGAGCCTGTTAATAAAATCATAAACTGCTTTGATGCCCATCATGCTGATTTTATTGAGCAAAATGTGCGCAAAATATTTAGATATCAATCCATCAAATGCGAGCAACAAAGAGGACGGTTAGTTCCGATGTCCATATTGTGTTAATTTGTGTTAGTATTAGATATGATGAAAATGTCTAATTTAGTCTTCTATGTTACAGCTTTGACTGTGGTGTGTTCGTCTACCTCTATATAAAAGCCATAATTGAAGGACGATCAACATTGCTGGTTAATCCTCCGAACGATATCCCTGAAGCTATGCGAGCAAGACTTGGCGCACAATTATTACTGGCTAGTTATGAACAAAGACATAAAGAAGAAACAGTGTACAGTGATGAATGATATGTTCATACAAATACAATAATGTATGTATATTTAATTAATTGAAAATGATTGTTATCAGATGTATTGTTGGTTCTAACTTCGTGTTGGTTCTAAAAGAGTACGTTTTAGCTACAATGGCATGTTGTGTTAGTTCTATTTGAGAGCTAGTTCTAGTGATGCTCGTTAGTTCTATCTCATAGCCAGTTCTAATTTTTTTATTTGCCAAGTTATCTTCTCACTCCAGCTGTTCGCTTTTTTTGAAGCGACGGTTCTAACATATCACATCATTTATTCGCGTGTTCCCAAGTCAGGTAAATAAATTAATTAATAATATGAACTTCCATCGATAGTACGGCTACCACCCTTCTTCTACTGCCCCCAGCGTAGGTGCCTCTGCAAACCCCTCCCCCTGCTAAAAACCGAAACCCAACGTCATCTATTTTCATCGTATACCCTCACAAATAGCTGGGGATCCTTTTTGTGTACACTGCCATGGGACAGGGCATAGCTCTCGAGATTGTCATCATGAAATTACCGCTCGTGCCCCTCCGAGGATGCTTACCGCCCGGACAACACCTCCAGCACCATCCGACATCTTTCTTCTTACACCATCTTCAATCTTGATAGAGGCCGTCCATCTGTGCAGGAGCTCCGAGAGATGCTGGCCTACCGCTTCAATCTTAGGACATGGCCCCATCAAATCAAGGAGGCGGCAGGGCACAGCTTCATGGTGCAGTTTCCATCCGATGAAGTTCTTGCCCAACCTATTAAACTCGGTCTGATAGATATGGGCACATTTAAGGGCAGATTCCGCCGTTGGAGGGAGGATTTGAGGCTAACAACGTTGCCTCAACCCTTTCTAGTATGGATTCGCCTATTCAATCTCCCATACCACCTCTAGAATTTTGAATTTCTGCAATCTCTGTTTATTGGTATCGATGAATGTGTCATGTGCTCCAGGGACGTCATAACACATTCTAAGTTCGAAGACTGCAGAGTTCTACTCAAGGTTAGGGATTTATCTGAAATCCTTAAGAGGCTTGGGTTCCGTTACATCTCTCCGGTGGACGGTAACATTAAGGAAGGATACACCATCACGCAGGTCCAGGGCAGGGGGAATTTGGAGAGGGCTCAGGGATCCACACGACTTAACTTAGGGCCGGAGCGTGCGCAGCCCTTTAGGACCGACCCCGAGTTAATTGAGGTTAGTTGGGATGGCAAACACATGACGGTCGAGAGAGACCAATGACAGTTGTTTCTCCGTAACCAAGGGGTCGGGGGTGCCAATTCTCTGAGGTCTCTTCCCACCGCAATGTTCCTCTCCCTTTAAACCCCACCGTCTCCCACAGTGGCTCAACGGAATCCAATTCTCCTTCCTCAAAGCGCAGTAAGCCAGGACCTTCAAAAAGGAAGGCGAGTGACAGCGAAAAGGGTTTCTTAGACCAAAACCGATCCAGCGAGGGTAGCAACAAATGAGGACCTGGCATCATTACGTATTGCAACCCCCCGCCCAGTTAGTTCTTGTTAAATATTGCTTATCCAGAAAACAGTTTGTTAAAAATCTTAACCCAATACAGAGATGCCCTGTTATCTTATATATTAGTTTAACTGATGTTGTGTTAGTTCTAATCTGCACAATTTTAGTTATATTTTGTAACATGTTAGCTCTATTTTATGCCGGTTAGTTCTAATCTACCCCATGTTAATTCTAATCTACACCGTGTTAGTTCCTACTACACCATGTTAGTTCTATTCTGTAGCGTGTTAGTTCTAATCTACACCATGTTAGTTCTATTCTGTAACGTGTTAGTTCTAATTTACACCATGTTAGTTCTATTCTGTGGCGTGTTAGTTCTAATCTACACCATGTTAGTTCTATTCTATAGCGTGTTAGTTCTAATCTACACCGTGTTACTTCTATTCTATAGCGTGTTAGTTCTAATCTACACCGTGTTAGTTCTATTCTGTAGCGTGTTACTTCTAATCTACACCGTGTAGTTCTGTCGTAGTTCATGTCAGTTCTAGTTTATACAACATTAGTTCTAATTTATACCAAGTTAGTTTATTTATAACAAGTTAGTTTATTTATAACAAGTTAGTTCTAAATTTTACCATGTTAGTTCTAATTTATGCCGTATTAGTTCTATTTTATACCACGTTATATCTAATTTATACCAAGTTAGTTATAACTTATACCAAGTTAGTTCTATTTTATACCACGTTATAGTTCTATTTTATACCACGTTATATCTAATTTATACCAAGTTAGTTCTAATTTATACCAACTTAGTTCTATTTTATACCACGTTATAGTTCTATTATATACCACGTTATATCTAATTTATACCAAGTTAGTTCTAATTTTATACCAAGTTAGTTCTAATTTATACCACGTTAGTTCTATTTTATACCAAGTTATAGTTCTATTTTATACCACGTTATATTTCTATTTTATACCACGTTATATTTCTATTTTATACAACGTTAGTTCTATTTTATACCATGTTATATCTAATTTATACCAAATTAGTTCTAATTTATATGAAGTTAGTTCTAATTTTAACCATAATATTTCTAATTTATCCCAAGTTAGTTCTAATTTATACCAAGTTAGTTCTAATTTATACCAAATTATTTCTAATTTATACCAAATTATTTCTAATTTATACCAAGTTAGTTCTATTTTATACAACGTTGGTTCTATTTTATACCATATTATATCTAATTTATTTTATACCACATTATATCTAATTATACCAAGTTAGTTGTAATTTAAACCAAGTTAGTTCTATTTTATACCAAGTTAGTTCTAATTATACCAAGTTAGTTGTAATTTAAACCAAGTTAGTTCTATTTTATACCAAGTTAGTTCTATACTGTAGCGTGTTAGTTCTAATCTACACCATGTTACTTCTATTCTGTAGCGTATTAGTTCTAATCTATACCATATTAGTTCTATTCTGTGGCGTGTTAGTTCTAATCTACACCATGTTAGTTCTATTCCTTAGCGTGTTAGTTCTAAAATACACCATGTTAGTTCTATTCTGTAGCGTGTTAGTTCTACTCTACACCATGTTAGTTCTATTCTGTAACGTGTTAGTTCTAATCGACACCATGTTAGTTCTATTCCTTAGCGTGTTAGTTCTAATCTACACCATGTAGTTCTATTGTGTAGCGTGTTAGTTCTAATCTACACCGTATTAGTTCTATTCTATAGCATGTTACTTCTAATCTACACCGTGTTAGTTCTGTCGTAGTTCATGTCAGTTCTAGTTTATACCACGTTTGTTCTAATTTATACCAAGTTAGTTTATTTATAACAAGTTAGTTCTAAATTTTACCATGTTAGTTCTAATTTATGCCGTATTAGTTCTATTTTATACCACGTTATATCTAATTTATACCAAGTTAGTTCTAATTTATACCAAGTTAGTTCTATTTTATACCACGTTTTAGTTCTATTTTATATCACGTTATATCTAATTTATACCAAGTTAGTTCTAAATTTTACCAAGTTAGTTCTAATTTATACAAGTTAGTTGTAATTTATACCACGTTAGTTTTATTTTATACCACGTTATAGTTCTATTTTATACCACGTTATATTTCTATTTTATACAACGTTATAGTTCTATTTTATACCACATTATATTTCTATTTTATACAACGTTAGTTCTATTTTATACCACATTATATTTAATTTATACCAAGTTAGTTCTAATTTATACCAAGTTACTTCTAATTTTAACCACAATATTTCTAATTTATCCCAAGTTAGTTCTAATTTATACCAAGTTAGTTCTAATTTATAGCAAGTTAGTTCTAATTTATACCAAGTTAGTTCTATTTTATACAATGTTATAGTTCTATTTTATACAACGTTATAATTCTATTTTATACCACGTTATAGTTCTATATTTTACCACGTTATATCTATTTTATACCAAGTTAGTTCTAATTATACCAAGTTAGTTGTAATTTAAACCAAGTTAGTTCTATTTTATACCAAGTTAGTTCTATACTGTAGCGTGTTAGTTCTAATCTACATCATGTTAGTTCTATTCTGTAGCGTGTTATTTCTACTCTACACCATGTTAGTTCTATTCTGTAACATGTTAGTTCTAATCGACACCATGTTAGTTCTATTTCTTAGCGTGTTAGTTCTAATCTACACCATGTTAGTTCTATTCTGTAGCGTGTTAGTTTTAATCTACACCGTGTTAGTTCTATTCTGTAGCATGTTAGTTCTAATCTACACCGTGTTAGTTCTGTCGCAGTTCATGTCAGTTCTAGTTTATACCACGTTAGTTCTAATTTATACCAAGTTAGTTTATTTATAACAAGTTTGTTCTAAATTTTACCATGTTTGTTCTAATTTATGCCGTATTAGTTCTATTTTATACCACGTTATATCTAATTTATACCAAGTTAGTTCTAATTTATACCAAGTTAGTTCTATTTTTTACCACATTATAGTTCTATTTTATACCACGTTATATCTAATTTATACCAAGTTAGTTCTAAATTTTACCAAGTTAGTTCTAATTTATACAAGTTAGTTCTAATTTATATCACGTTAGTTTTATTTTATACCACGTTATATTTCTATTTTATACCACGTTATATTTCTATTTTATACAACGTTAGTTCTATTTTATACCACGTTATATCTAATTTATTCCAAGTTAGTTCTAATTTATACCAAGTTAGTTCTAATTTTAACCACAATATTTCTAATTTATCCCAAGCTCGTTCTAATTTATACCAAGTTAGTTCTAATTTATAGCAAGTTAGTTCTAATTTATACCAAGTTAGTTTTATTTTATACAACGTTATAGTTCTATTTTATACCACGTTATAGTTCTATTTTATACCACGTTATATCTATTTTATACCAAGTTAGTTCTAATTATACCAAGTTAGTTGTAATTTAAACCATGTTAGTTCTATTTTTTACCAAGTTAGTTCTATACTATAGCGTGTTAGTTCTAAAATACACCATGTTAGTTCTATTCTGTAGCGTGTTAGTTCTACTCTACACCATGTTAGTTCTATTCTATAACATGTTAGTTCTAATCGACACCATGTTAGTTCTATTCCTTAGCGTGTTAGTTCTAATCTACATCATGTTAGTTCTATTCTGTAGCGTGTTAGTTCTAATCTACACCGTGTTAGTTTTATTCTGTAGCATGTTAGTTCTAATCTACACCGTGTTAGTTTTATTCTATAGCGTGTTAGTTCTAATCTACAGCATGTAGTTCTGTCGTAGTTCATGTCAGTTCTAGTTATGCCGAGTTAGTTCTAGAGTGCACACGTTAGTTTTATTTTTTAGCGTGTTAGTTCTGGATTATGGCTTGTTAGTTCTTGTTTATTGCATGTTAGTACTATCTGATGGCATGTTAGTTCTATTCTTTGGCTTGTTACTCCTAGCCCCTCCAGCGTTCGTTATAGACGATGGTGTGTTATTTCTAATCTATTTAAATAGATTAGTTCTAATGAGAGCGCCTCGAATAACTGAGATGTTTTGTTACTTACAACTTTTTATCTAGTGTAAGCTGGTGTTAGTTCCCGATTAACAAGAAAAAACATTCAATCGGCAAAAAACGAAATATTTGTTGCATACTGGGACGAAAACACTTCAACATATCAAACACTTGGTCAGCTATAGATTCATTACATGTTTTACGGTTATGACCTTCCATATGACATCGAGAACATTTTACTGGCCGCGTGTAAACAGTTCTGTTGTTGATACGCCTGGTTTTATTTCTCCCTTTCCTTTTTGTTGTAAGTGGAGGTAGGATCTGTATCTCATCCCTTGGCACGATGTGCTTCTCATAGTCAGGGATAGGGTAGAGGATTGGCTCGTAGCTTTTTTTAAAGGCTTCAACCATCATAAACCAGTCACAGAACTGGTAGACATCCCTTTTCATAAACATAATGGATGCGCATGCATGTTTGCAAGGGACACAGGTTACATCCCACCCACGGCAAGTGCATGTTTTATTGTCTAGATCCACTTGACAAGATCTATGGGATTGTACCTCAAATAATCCTGTGTGGGACTGACGAACGTCCAATGGACGACCATTTTCCATGTTCTCTTTGAGAGCAAGTTCAGCTTTGGGGCAAAGAAATTAATTCCAGTTTTCAGCCATGACTCGTCGCTCATTCATGTGAACCATAATCTGTTTACGTATGTGCTCTACCAGTTGAAGTATCCGTAGTAGCCTAGCCTCATGTATCCATTTGTTGAATGACTCTGCAACATGTGATGTAACGTGACCATATCTGAAACATAATAGGGAATTCGTCAAGCGGCTTATAATAGATAAGTAATGAAATAGCTTATAACTTACCTAACTCCAGGGAAAAACGCATTGGCCCAGTTTTCTGGAGCGTAGTTCATCACAATATTGTAAGCTCTTTCGTCAACCAGTCTAATGTCGTCCATATAATCGTTCCATTCTGCTCTAGTATATTTATAACAGGCAGATTGCAATAGATTACCCAAGATCTGAGTATCTTTTGATTTGAATCCCAAATCCTTCAACTTTGTCCTGAAGTTCTCAACTAGATGCAACACACATCGAGAGTGTATAGAATCTGGGAAAAGTTCTCTAACTGCTTCTCTGATCCCCTTATCTGCATCTGAAATTATCACTAGCTTGTGTGGAGGGTTGTATGGATCTAGCCTTTCATAGAGAATAGACCACAAACCTACAAAGAGTTGTGGTTACCATACACGAATTAGAGTTAACAAGGAAAGAGCTAGAACTATCATAACCTGCAATAGAACTAACATGGCTAGGGATAGAACTAACCTTGTAAGAACCACTTCCAGTTAACGCTATTTTCCTGATTGCATATACAATACGCCAATAGAAATATCCCCTGATTTCCATCATATGCTACGGCGTTTAGGAGTATGCCTTTGAATCGATCTTTCAGAAAGGTACCATCTAAAAATAAGAGTGGTCTACATCCGTGTAAAAAACCATTTATGCAGGCGGCGTAGCAGATGAATATCCTTGTAAACCTCCCCTCATATTGTTCAACATGAATATAGCTACCTGGGTTTGTCTTCTTGACCTCTTCTACATACCTAGAAAATCGAAGATTAAGTGTTAGTACCAACATTGCAAAATTAGTAGAAACAGCGTCACATAAATGCAATTAGTTTGTCTATTGTTAGATATCATCTTCTATTTACCATCGTAATTGATCGTAGGACTCATGGGCATCACCATATAATTTCTCTTGTGCTCTTTCTTTACCCCACCAAATCTTACTATAATCGACCCTAATCCCATACGAGCTTAGAAACTCCTTTTAAACGTCAATAGGCCGTATATCCGGTTGTACCTTTAACGTGGGTTGTAATTGGGTAGCAATGAATTGCCTAGAGGCTCTAGATTGACCTGAATTATTGCCATGCTGCCCACAACTGTGATTGTCCACAAATCTTTTGATTTCAAGTCTATTATCATTTTTCGATGGAGAGGCAAATAACATCCACGAGCAATTTTTTGATTCCTTAAACCGACAAAACACTCGAATACGCTTCGGTTCGTTCTTCCCAAACTCGTATTCGAATTTTTTTGCCATGGAGTAGTATAGCAAGGCCAATCTTAACTCCTTCGCACTTTCAAATCGTTGTCCCTCACCGGTTAAAGCTGTGTGCCACCAAGCAGGAATCCTCTCTGATCTGTAAATCATGTCATCAATCGTCATGACATCATCTCCGGAAGGATTGTCATTGGGATTCTTATCTGGAACACTTGTGGTCCACAACGCTGATGGGCCACAGTCTATATTTTTTGAGTTCAAACTGCTAGAAGCACTATAAATATTAAGAACATAATTTATCATAAACTACACAAATAGTAGAAGTATCAACAGATAATAGCAAAAGCTAAAAAGCTAAAAAGCAAAAAAGATAACTGCTTGCAGTTACATTCAATTAGAACCAGCAAGAACTAACAATAAAACCATTAGAGCTAACAGTGCATAGATTAGAACTGACATAATAGCTATTAGAACTAACAATATAACCATTAGGACTAACAAGACATAGACTAGAACTAACAATATAACAGTTAGGACTAACAATATAACAATTAGAAGGACTAACAAGACATAGACTAGAACTAACAATATAACAGTTAGGACTAACAATATAACAATTAGAACTAATAATATAACTATTAGGACTAACAAGACATAAATCAGAACTAACAACCTTTGCAGCGCTTGCAGCGTATGGAACTAGAGTAGAACTAGCAATAAATCTAGTAGAACTAACAAAATAGGGATTAGAACTGACAAAGAAACCATTAGAACTAACGTATGGAGCATAATAAAGAACTGCTTAACGATAAGATACGATCGAATTAGAACTGTTGTTCGGGACTAGGCAGATTACAACTAACATAAGATACGATAAGATACGATCGAATTAGAACTGTTGTTCGGGACTAGGCAGATTACAACTAACATAAGATACGATCAAATTAGAACTAACAGAACCAAGATTACAACTAACATACGATTAGAACTGAAGTTCTAAATTATACCAAGCATAGACCTAACAAGAAGACGATTAGAACTAAAGTTAATTGATTTTACAGTTAACCTACATGTCTTGTGAACTAAAGTTAATTGATTTTACAGTTAACCTACATGTCTTGTCGGACTTGCTCGTTTTCTTGTTTATTCGAAGAATCATCTCCTTCTTTAAAAGCCGTTTTCTTGTTTATTCGAAGAATCATCTCCTTCTTTAAAAGCTTGCATGTGAACCTCTTTCAGTCCAATATTGTGGCAATGCTCCACCATAGACGTCAGATCGCCATCGTTCTCAATGGGAAAATTTAAGCTTCCAACTGTTTCATCTTCGTATGCCAAAATTAATAACTCATATGGAAGATCTAACCTCTCTGCCACATCAAACTTGAGATCCAAGATGGTGGTTGAAGAATTAATCTTCAAGAATACCGCTTTATGCCGCGAAGAGACAATGCAGATGATGTCCTTTTCAGCCATTTTGAAGGGATGGTAAGAGTAATGGAGAGAGTAATGGAGAGAATTTTGGTCTGAGGAGGAGTAATGGAGAACTAAATAGTTATTGCTCATGATGGAGTAAAAAAAAAGAGGGAAATTTCCCTCCATTTTTCCCATCATATCGTATTAAATGAGAAGTGACTTCTGTTGTTCGGGACTAGACCTCGTCTGGGGAAGAAAGAGAAGGGCAGTTTCGGCTTTTTTCCAAAATACATTCTGCTTTTAGTATAATGCTGACATGGAAGGGTCTTAAAACATTAAAGCTCACTTTTTGGGGCTATTCCACATGGGGCAAAGTACAAGGGGGCTAGTCACACGAAGTTTCCACTTTTGGGGCCTGGACACATTTTTCCCAACATATAAACTTTTTAATAAAACTACCCTGCGTGTTAGGGCCCACCCAAAACATATACTGCACATACCTTTCACAAGGGAGTTTGATCTCATCTTTTGAGCTATGCAACCACCAAACAACACAACAATACCTAGCAGCAGATAGAAAACCAATCCCAAATATGGTAATATAAAATGACTCCGGTCAAAAAAAAGGCATATCATAAAATATATTATAAAACTTAATGGAACTTACTAAGTGTTCTTTTTATATAAAAAATTTAGGAAGATTAAGTTCTCACATCTGTTGGACATGCAGTAATTCTAGTGTTCAATTATTTTCTTGGAGGCTAGGAAAATCTATACTCCATTGTTGTTTCCCTCCCAACACCCTTATAGCTCTTTCAATTGCTCTGTGGGTACCCTCCACTTCTCTTTTACCTTGGGCTGCCTTTAAAGAAATGTTCTCTCTCAAGAAGAGATTGACAAGCCTTTTTGGATTCCTTTTCTAAAAATCTTGCGCTATGGAAAAATAAGTCGTTATCTCTAGGTGGGAGAGACTTACATTGCTTAACTTAGTTCTATCTTCCCTCTCCTTATACTATCTGTGTTTACTCAAATTGTGTGTTTGGCTCATTAAAGCTATAGATAAAATCAGAAGAAATTTCCTGTGGAGTGGTCATATTCAACCATCTAAGGTTAAGTACCTTATTAACTAGGGAATTGTCTGTAAAGCAAAGAAAGAAGGTGGCCTTGGGGTCGAAGATATCTCTTCCTTTAACATAGCACTCCTATCAAAGTAGATTTGGAAAATCATGGATAAAAACTCATTTGTCAGTAAAGTTATATTCTCTCTGTATTCAAAAAATCAATCCAATCCTATTGTCTTCCCCTAAGGGTTCGGCCTCCAAATTCATTCATGATTTGTATTCTATTTGTCCTCCTTTCTTTAGTCACGTTAGATGGAATGTAGGGGATGACAAAATTTGTAGTTTCTGGCATGATAAGTGGACTGGTACAAACTCCCTCAGCAGCCTTTTTCCTAGAGTTCATCTCCTTGCTTTCTCAAAGAGTTGTTCTACTCTTTCGCAAGGTTCCAAGCTTTCTAATGCTTGGCAGTGGCACCCAATTTTAAGAAGAGGAACATCCCAGGACGTCAGGAATGAAATCTCTGTTCTTCTCAACCATCTAGCTCCATTCACTATATCTGGCTCTGCTAGCCACGACAAGCTCCTCTGGCCTTACCACTCTTCAGGTATATTCACAGTCAAATCATTCTATGCTCTCATCTCCTATGGAGGAATTATCTTCCCCTATTTCAACTTTATATGGATCTCTCCCACCCCCTTGAAGGTTAAAGTTTTCTTTTGGGTTGTAAGCAAGTATAAGTTGAATACAATGTAAAATTTGGTGTCCAAAGGATGGTTAGGTAGCCCCAACTGCCCTCTCTGCAATGAGACTATATATAGAATCTCATGATCATTTGTTCATTATATGTGCTTTCTCCTCTTTATCATGGCCGTCTCTTCTTCCTCATGTTCCCCCAGCAGTTTGGCCTTAAAAATTAGATGATATGATCTCTTTTAGCTTCAGCTGACCTTTCAGCCAGGATCTATCTACTATCTGGAGAGTTATACTCTCGTGCTTCTGTTGGTGTTTATGAAATTACCGTAACAACCTCATCTTTAATGGAATCGTTGCTTGTCCTCATCGTATCGTCGCTAACGTTGCTAGATATGTCTTATTTTGGACAAGCATCTCTGCTAGCAGATTTGGCTCTAAGTTCCACTAAGCGGCTATCAACCTTGGCATGAAGGAAATCACTCAAGCTAGTGGCGGAGCTGAGGTTGGTGATAATTTCTCTTCAGCAATTTGGTTCCATAGTCCTTCTCTTCCTAGTTTCTTTGTTCCAGTCTACTTCAAAGCTTTCTGGAAAATTTGTCGGCTGTTTTTTTCTTCTGTTTTTTGTTTTTTGGTGTTAGAAGTGTAGCAGCTTCTCTTATTTTCTGGATTATATTTTGATGTTTTGTTGGTTGTTTTGCTTTGGGGTCTTGGAATTTTCCTCCAAACTCCTCCCAAACGACGTCTATATATAATTATACTTCCATTAATATATATATGCAGGGCTCCTCACCATGTTTCCTATCAAAAAAAGTTTTAGCTAAGTTGACAATCAATGTACTGTATTTAGGTTCTGTAACACACAAAAATTTTAGAATTATTTGCACATATCTTTTAAATCATGGGTGTTTGTAAAAATACCCTTTAATCTTAGTATTTGAAAAACTATATCTCAAAGTATCAACTTTATTAAAAAAATGTTGGGCTCTGAAGCCTCTTTTTAGGGTCCGAGGAAACACAAAGTTGCCGAGAGAGAAGGTCACACAAATACAAAATTAACAGCACGAACACAAACAACGAATGACAAGTTGCCTACATCCACGGGGCAAGAAGGGAATGAGTTTTCACTAATAGATAATAGAGTATAAATAGAGATTACAAAATCACTCAAAATCTCTCAAACAAAGCTCTCAAATCTCTTACACAAACCCCAAACAAATTGCTCAGAAACTCTCTTTTTTGTGCACCAAATAACCCCTTTTCAACCTTACTAAACCCTTAAAAATGTGTTTCAATATATATCAAAACACAAACCCAATCAGAACAAGAAACCAGAATCAGGCCTAAACCCGACTGGCAGTTGACAGCCGAAACCATCATGGTCGACCAAACAGAACGACATAAATCAAAAAATCCATTACAGGGTCCACGGTCAACCGGACCTAGCCTCGCGGTCGACTGGCTAGAGATCCAAAAACTACCCTGTAGCGTGCACGTTTCCAGCAATTTGAGTAAATTACGTGAGGCTTAATTCCTTGGGCAAGAGGATACGTCGACAGTTATTTTGATGCAACCAGTTTGATGAGTTGATACCGATATTTTGGAGTTTGTTCACATTCTCGTTTGGGTTCTCGACTTGTTGTGGATTGAGTCTATTGTCATGGATTGTTTCCACTTCGTACTGGACACAGCAAGTGGGATGTTTTGGTTGGTATTGGTATCAGCTCAGTTTTGGAAAAACTTTGTCGAGATGGAGAATTGTAGAAACAGCGAAAACGGGGTTGATGTTTAGGAAATTTGACGAAGGAAATAGTTTGGAGGTTTCCCAGTCGCGGTTGCGGTCAACCGGGAAACCTCCAAGCTGTTTCCTTCGTCAAATTTCCTAAACTTCAACCCCATTTTTATCGTTTCTACAATTCTCCACCTCGGTAAAGTTTTCCCAAAACCGAGCCGATACCAATACCAACCAAAACGTCCCACTTGTTGCATCCAGTACGAAGTGGAAATAATCCATGACAACGGACTCAATTCATAACAAGTCGAGAACCAAAACGAGAATGCGAACAAACTCCAAAATGTCGGTATCAACTCATCAAACTGACTGTATCAAAATGACTGCCTACGTATCCTCTTGCCCAAGGAATTAAGCCTCACGTAGTTCACCCAAATGGTAGTAAATGATCTCAATCAACTAGAAGGATTTTCAATCATTCACCAACTTCCCAACAGTCAACACTAACAAATCTGCACCTAATAACACCCATGTTGGCCTAAAAGTGAAAAGACAAACTCTCTTCCAAAATTTGTCTTGGAGCTTAACCCCTCAACCCTATATGTAGAAGAAACACAATTACCAAACACCTCCACCTGAGGTGAACCAACGACGATAGCCAAATCTAAACTGCGTCCACATGCTACACTCGAATCCTGATCTTCAAACTCATCATCTATATCCACACTAACATGATCCCTAATCTGTGTCACCTCAGCTAGAATCCCAAATGATACATAATGATCTGGAGAACGTGGAGTAATCTCCACCCTACGTGAAGTAGCATCACTCTCCACCTGCTATGATACATCTCTAATCTGACCAATACTCTCCATCTGCTATGATACATCTCTGATCTGACCAATACTCTTTACTTGCTGAGAGTCAAACATGACATTACTATTCAGAACAATCTTCTTGAAAACAGAGTCCCATAACATGTAGCCAAACATGCCTCTAAATTCCAAAAATGCACTCGGATCAATTTTCACATCCTCGATGTGATAATATGCTAGGAACCCAAATATCCGAAGCAAACCCAATCTGAAGTAGCTCTAATAGACCCAAATACTCCAATCACAGCAGACGTCAACCTATGAATAAGATGGCTCGGATTTGTCAAAGCCTCAGTACCAAAACTCTTCTTCAAACTACTGCTTGACACCGAACATTGATCCTTCTCTAGCAAGGAACAACTCATCAAATTTGCCACCTCATCTCGTTTTCTCAATGTTTCCTTTCCAATAAAGCATCTCAAACTGCCTTGAGCTCGGTACAAATGCAGAAATGGATCCCTCTTGTACTTCCCACCAAAATCAAAATGGAGTACTCTATCCTTTCTGTCTGTTTTGGTCTCTATACACTTCTTCCACTAGTTATTGACTACTAGGACTTCACTTAAATGTGACTTGATTACAGCCCAAACATGCCTAGAACAATTATTAACAAAAGAAACCAAATACGTATTACCTCCTAATGATACCTCCTTGGAAGGCCCCCAAACGCCCACGTGAACATCATCTAGAAGGCCCTTAGCTCAATGAATAGAGATGCCAAAGTTCACCTTGGTCTTCTTGCTCACATCACTATGCTCACAGGACTTCAAATTGCAGGTCAAAGCACCTCTCACCTATCCTTTCATATTCAAAGCTTGTAAGGAACCAACACTAGAATGTCCCAGCCTCAAACGCCACAGTCTAGCCAAATCAATAGAAGTCACCAGCGCTCCACCTGTCACCGTATTTCTAGTCAAGTAGTACAAATTATTTCTCCTGACACCCTTCATCACAATTAGAGAGCCTTTCATAATCTCAAGAACCATGTCCTCAATACTAACTTTTAGACCCTCTACAAATAAAGCTCCAATTGAGATCAGATTATTTCTCAAAGAAGAAACATATCTCACACCATATAACTCTCTAACCATCCCATCATACATCTTAATGCAAATTTTACCTATCCCAAGGATTTGGCATGCACGATTATCATCCATGTACACCACGCCACCATCTAGCTTCTCAAAACTAAAAAACCATTCCCTTTTAGGGCACACATGATAGGTTGTATCACTATCCAACATCCACTCGAATTCTTCCGAATAGCAACCTGTGCGACTGATAGAAAGTGAAAAAAATAGACAAGTCAAAAATGTTACCATCTGATTCGACAATATTTGCTTCTGATGATGGTTGTTTTCCCTTTCCCTTCTGCTTGTTCTTCATCCATTCGGTGAGCTTTAGACAATATTTTTTCCAATGACTAGTCTCTTTACACCAAGCGCACTGATCTTTACCAATTATAGGATGCCCTACTCTAGGCTGCGACTTCTTATTCTTTCGATTTGGATTTCTCCCTCTTGGGGCCAATGCCTCTATTATTGTATCATTTGAAGACTCATTGTTCTTCTTCTTTAGCTGATAATTCACAAGAGTAGTGATAACCTCACTATACGAAAGAGATGCCTTTTATTAATTAGGGTAAGAACGAAGGTCTCATATTCCTCATCAGGTAAGGAATTCAACAACAATAATGCCTTGTCCTTATCCTCGATCATGACATCTACATTCGCCAAATCCGCAAGAAGCTTCATATAGTTGTTCATGTGATCACTAATTAAGATTCTATTCTTCAATTAAAAATGGTAAAGTCTCCTCTTTAAATGCAAGTGGTTCTCAACACTTTTCATCAAATACTTGCCTTCAAGAATCTCTCAAATCTTCTTTGTAGAAGTCTCATTGATCACATCATACTTTATATCCTACGTTAAACATGACCTAATCACGCCACACGCCGTCTGATTCATCTTCTTCTAAACCTTTTCTTCAATGTCGTCCGGCTTGTCGTCTAACTCCAAAGTGTCTTCTAAATTTTGTGCGTTCAGCACATCCAAAACTTCACATATCCATAAGCTAAAGTTATTCGTGCCATTAAACTTCTTCACATCTATCTTCATAGAGTGGATATTCAAACTTTGAATAATCTTCACGCTAGAAGTACCACTCTCAACATAATCTTTCTCAGCCATCTTCCTCAAAACACCAATAAAACAATGCGGAACAAACTAAAAAATAGATCCAAACTGTGAGAAAGGTGGATTTTTACCTCCAATTAAAACTCTAACAAGAGCCTCCAAAAGATCTCACCCTCACACGACGGAAGACAATATCCACAATAGTACAAATCCCACAATTTGTCTCTAATTGAAACCCTAGACGAGCTTCCAAAGCAATCTACTCCTACACTTAACCCAAGCAAAGTCTGGTGCTTTGATACCACTTGTTGGGCTCTGAAGTCTCTTTTTGGGGTCCAAGGAAACACGAAGTCACCAAGAGAGAAGGTCACACAAACAAAAAATTAACAGCACGAATACAACCAACGAATTTTGCGTGGTTCGGCAAGTTGTCTACGTCCATAGGGCAAGAAGGGGATGAGTTTTCACTAATAGAGAAGAGAGTAGATTATAAAATCACTCAAAATCTCTCAAACAAAGCTCTCAAATCTCTCACACAAATCCCAAACAAATTACTCAGAAAACTCTCTTTTCTGTGCACCAAATAACCCATTTTCAACCTTACTAAACCCTAAAATATGTTTCAATATATATCAAAATACAAACCCAATCAGAACAGGAAACCAGAATCAGGCCCAAACCAGACTGGAGGTCAACCGCCGAAACCATCATGGTCGACTGGACAGAACAACAGAAACTAAAAAAATCCATTATAGGGTTCGTGGTTGACCAGACCTAGCCTTGCGGTCAACCGGCTAAAGATCCAGAAACTATCCTGTAGCGTGCACGTTTTCGGTCGACCGCATCCTTGTTCGCGGTCGACCGAGAAACCTCCAAACTATTTCCTTCGTCAAATTTCCTGAACTTCAACCCCGTTTTCACCATTTCTACAAAAAATACCTTTAGAGTCAACAAATCATTAACTTGATGCTAAAAATTTAATTACTTTATTTACAGTTACAAATTAGCTTAAGATCAAAGATCACAATTAATTACTTTGAGGGTAATTTTTTTAAAAATTTAAAATTGATGATTTAAGGAGTAGTTTTACAAATACTTAGATTTAAAGAGTATTTTTAAAACAGAATTAGAATTAAAAAACATAAAGTCTAACTTACAAAAACGACGTTTCCTTTCTTTGACGGGTGTGTTGGGAAAAATAGGTGTTGTTTAAACTGTATTTAGCATGAAATGCAATTTTAACAGTTAATTGAAATCGGAAAATAACATATTAAAAATATAACTCAGAATCAAAAATTTAAACAAGATTTAAGAATATAGCCTGATGATCGAAGCGTGTAAGACACTGTTCTAAGAATCTAATTGCTCGCTCTCGTACAGGGCTACATAGCAATAGATTATGGAGATACTACGACCCTCGGTCAGACGACCTCCTTCTCGTCGGCACGAGATTCAAGAAGGCTTTGCGAATTATTCGTTAACTTTCAGGGAACCAACAAAGGAGTAACAACAAGAAGTTGTAAATCGAAAAGAGAAGAAGAAGAGAGAAGTATTGTTGTGTTTTTCACTGTGTATTAGCCCTCTCGCCTATAGGTCCTTTTATAGGATTAAAGCCGTCGTTTAGATCCACCATTTCTGTCCTTTAGATCCACCTATCTCGCGCTATTAATTAGCCATTTGCATTCATCTAGCTACCTATTTAGATCCTTAATTCCCGCATCAATTAACACATTTTAATTCTCCTAAAGATAGCCATTTCGATTTCCCGTTTTAATTCTCCTAGTCGTTTTAATTAACATGAAGGGAAGATTCACAATAATCACGTTTTTAACCTGCACCATATTAATCACGTTTTAATTGTTCTAATTTACAAAAAATAAAAATATAGCAGGTTAAGGGCTCTTCAATCAAGAGCTGTATTCGTGTCCGCAGGTCGTGGGCGCGTGCCTCCCGACTCGAACCAGAGCCTGGCCCGGCCTAGTTCGGTTATTCACGCGCGTGTGTGATGTGAAGCATAACCCATATTTCCTTCTAGGCATAGGAGAGAAAGAGAATGCTTATAAACAACCCTCATTCCCATCTCCTATCCAATGTGGGACTAAAATTTCTCACTACAAAGTCAAGTTTGAAGTTACAACTCCAACAATCCCCCACATAACTTAAAACTTAAAATAATTCACAAATAAGAGTAAAAGAAGAACTTTAAAAATAAGATTGTTGGTTCCCTTATACTATGTAATAGGTGGAGGTACTTTTCGGTTTGAACCTTTACTTAGTGACAGTTGTATAGATCCGTAAGAGCTTGATGGACTACGCCTTGAACCAGTCCCATTTATCGGATTTCTATAGAAAGCAAACATAGTACAGTTTTGAAGAATTCTAAGAAGGTTATGCTATTATTGGCCTTGCGCAGGTATCTTTCATGTGTGTTACTAGGGAGTAGTCCTGACCCTATAGTCGCGGCCTCACAACTACACACATATAGGTGAATCCTAATAAGGATGCGAGCAAGTAAGCATCCTGCCTCATGGGTCTTGGATTCATTAAGAGTTAAACTCAACCTTTCACATGCTTTTTATGAGCACTGATCATCCTAGGGATGGGAGCAAATGAATTCAGTGCTCCTCTAAATTAATCAATCGTCCAGTTTGTTTCTACCTATTGAATCTTTGTGAGGTTGGGTTGCCACTACAGTGATTTTTCTTATGTGCTTAACCCCATCCCCTTGATGATTCTAGGACCACTGCCCTAGATAGGCCTTTAGTTAAGTGATCTGCAAGATTTTTCTCTGATCGTACAAAGTCTAGGGCTATTACATAGTTTTTCATCTTATATCTCAAGGATTTATGTCACACTTTCAAGTGTCGATTCATTTTCACATTTGCATTCTCTTGATAACATTTGTCAATTGCTGACCTGCAATCACAATGAATAGAGATAGTTGGTAATAGTTTTTATATTAATGGAATTTTAGTTAGTAAATCTTTTAACCATTCAGCTTCTATACTAGTAGTATCAAGGGCTATCATTTCTGATTCCATTGTATTTCTAGCCATTACAGTTTGTTTAGTAGATTTCCATGAAACAACTCCTCCTCCTAAAAGGAACACAAATTCAGTGATGGATTTTATATCTACTGAGTCACTAATTCAATTTGCATCTGAGTATCCTTCTAATATAGATGGATAACCTTTATAATGTAAACCTGTTATGGTGTTCACTCACCCAAGATATAGTATTTGCGAAATGATATGATAAGAGTCCTAAACAAAACAAGCTTAACCCTTTGGCTGACTCCCACAGTCATCTCTTAGCCTTAGGGGAAATTCAATTCCTTAGTCGAATATCAAGCCCTTGGTACCTTATCAGGGATAAGCCCAAGGTACAATTGCAGAGGACTCGACCCCACCTACTTATCAAGCTGATACTCTGGTGTCAACACAAGAGGCGATACTAGCTGGTATGAGAGATCCTAAACTCTCAGACAATATGATATTCCAACCAGTCAAAACAAGCCAACACTCCTGAGTCGACATGAAAGTCGGTGTCGGTCGACCCTATTATTAAGGACGACCCTATTTAGGACACTCGACCACTCACTGGACATTTCTCAGAAATGACATAAGGGACGTTCCCTACTGTCGACTAAGTTGAGAACTCGACTCCAGTCTCAAGCCTCTCCCCCAGAGAAAATGTTGACATCTCAGTCCACCTCAAACAAGCCTTATCCAGATTTTAGCCTGATAAGTCTCCATGACTTGTCAACTCAATCACTTTCAGAAAAAAGTGAAGACATCCTCTCCAGAGCTGAAGTGACTTCCCCCCAGTCGCCAGCCGACACCTGTAAAGTGAGAGATGACTCAGAATACCCACATGCCTTCTGCCACACTCACATGTCACTTCATGGATATCGCGGAGACGCCATCTCCCATGCTGAGATGACTTCCTCTCCAGTCGCTAGTCAACACCTGTAAAACTAGGGATTACTCACCTTCCAGCAAACACTTTGT
Source organism: Asparagus officinalis (assembly GCF_001876935.1). NCBI lineage: Eukaryota > Viridiplantae > Streptophyta > Magnoliopsida > Asparagales > Asparagaceae > Asparagus > Asparagus officinalis. Next base: position 32,314,218 of record NC_033796.1, read on the forward strand.
CACCGCCATTCTGTATGGTCGAAATAACCAGTCTGCCATGGACATCCGTTCTATATATGGAGGCTGTTCACCATCAGAAAGAGGTAGAATCTAACCTAATCTAACTTAACAAAAAAACTATCGGAGCAATTGAAATCTTCCTCCTAGTCTAAACTAAGAGATGATCATCTCTAATGCACATAGCATAAGAACATATAGTTCTAAACTCCGCTCGAGCTTAAGTTCATCAGCTGACTTGACCGTCGGAGGAACCACGGGGGAACTAGTCCCCGTCCTCTTACGGGTTTGTTCTTCTGGTCTTTGCAACAGATCCAGATATCCTAGTTCAAGAACCTGACATAAAGTTGAAGAAGGGAGCAGACCCTCCATCATCCTTCATCACCCCGCAACAATCCTCTTCTGGATTAATAGTCTGTTTGATATCGAGCATTAACAGTTTGGCGCCTACCATAGGGCCCCTCTTCTTTTTCGAGAAGACATGCTGAGTTCTAATCAAGGGTCTGATTCTACTCACCCTGAAGAACAATATCAAAGTTACATCATTCAAGCTAAATGAAGTCAGAAGTTGCATCATTCAAGCTAAGGAGGATGCTATGATGGCTATGAGGAGCCAACATAGGCATAGCCCTCAAGGCCCCCTACAGCTTTCTGGGGAGAACTGCCAAGCAGGTCATCTATAAGATGATGGAACCACTTCCAGAACCCTGAAAGCCCTCCTGGAGAAGACGCACCACTATAGTGGTTGTCTGGCTTGAAGATGCAGCACAGACTTCTTATCGCCTCCACAGATGAATTCAAGACAAACTCCATCTTCTGGACAGCTTAGAAACCTGGAATTAGATCACAAAGCCGAACACTACCTCCTCTAAGGGTCATGAGTAGATCCAATATCACTAAAGGTCCTACTGGCAATAGCTCATATGAGCATAAGGAGCAGTGATTAAGTTTGTGATAGACACCTGGGACCATGGAAATTCTTTGTAGAAAACTCCTATCGGCCTCGGACGAGATTGTGGGTAAAATGTGAGGGCTTGTCAGTTGATCTTCTCAGGAAGATTAACAGCCCTGCGCTCCACGAACAAGCACCACCAGAGCAACCTCAGCTATGATGGTCGAAGCATGCGACCCGCATGATCCCCATAAAGGAGAGTTCTCCATTCACAGCATGGTCTAGTTCCTAACGCTCCCGAAGCTTCTTCAAGAAAACCGTCGCGGTTTGTCATTTTTAGGGAGTACAATACCGGCTGGTGAATTTTTTCTCCAAGAGAGTTTCAACCATAAAAGGTACCATGTAGCTTCTAGTCGTGCCCTCAACCCTCACATGAACAATGACATTCGACATAATTCGTGGCGTATGGGCAGTTCCTTTCGCCAAAAGCTGGCATGCCAACCATCAGCCTTCAAGGCCTTACTGAAGGTTCGGACTCAAAAGAAACCTCGGCTGATGAGATGACAAATAGAGTTTTGACTCATCTTCACCATACCAATAAGTTGTCCACTATGAAAGCAAGCAAAAACCAGCTAAAAGAGATTTTGTACTGGCAAACTCACCCACTACAAAATTGCCTATGAAGCAGAGCCAAAGCAAGATCATAAGTGGTTCAACCCCCTTCAAGCATTAAATGCCTACAAAGGATATTTTTCATGACAATGTAAAATATAGAACTGATAAAATATTATTCAATATGAATTAACTCTGATCTCGCAAGGATCAAGGATTCACTATGGCCAAAGACCCAAACGTCATATAAGACCTAGGCACCCTAATCAAGCCCTTGGTACCTCTTCAGGGTAAACCCAAGGCACAATGACTCCTCAGTTGAAAATCAAGTCCTTGGATCTTTATCAAGGTAAGCCCAAGGCACAATGACTCCTCAGTCAAAAATCAAGAACTTGGTACCTCTTTAGGATAAACCCAAGGCACAACGACTTCTCAGTTGAATATCAAGCCCTTGGTTCTTTATCAAGGTAAGCCCAAGGCACAACATATGGTCGATTCCTCCGGTTCTCGTCCATCATCATGGACAAGCTCTTGGTACCTCTTCAGGGTAAACCCAAGGAACAATGACTCCTCAGTCGAATATTAAGACCTTTGTACCTCTTTAGGGTAAACCCAAGGTACAACGACTCCTCAGTCGGATAAACAAGTCCTTGGCTCTTCATCAAGGTAAGTCTAAGGCACAACATATGGTCGATTCCTCTGACTCTCATCGATCATCATGGATAAGCCCTTGGTACCTCTTTAGGGTAAACCTAAGGCACAATGACTCCTTAGTCGAAAATCAAGACCTTGGTATCTCTTTAGGGTAAACCCAAGGCACAATGACTCCTCAGTCGAATATCAAGACCTTAGCTCTTTATCTAGGTAAGCCCAAGGTATAACATATGGTCGATTTCTTCGGCTCTCATCGATCATTATGGACAAGCCCTTGGTATCGCTTCAGGGTAAACCTAAGGCACAACGACTCCTTAGTCAAAAATCAAGATCTTGGTACCTCTTCAGGGTAAACCTAAGGCACAACAAATCCTCAGTTGAATATCAAGCCCTTGGTACCTCTTTAGGGTAAACCCAAGGCACAACGACTCCTCAGTCAAAAATAAAGACATTGGTACCTCTTCAGGGTAAACCCAAGGCACAACGACTCTTCAGTCGGATAAACAAGGACGGCATTGGTACCTCTTCAGGGTAAACCCAAGGCACAATGACTCTTTAGTCGGATAAACAAGTCCTTGGCTCTTTATCAAGGTAAGCCCAAATCAGAACATATGGTCGATTCCTCCGGCTCTCATCGATCATCATAGATAAGCCCTTGGTACATCTTCAGGGCAAGCCCAAGGCACAATGACTCCTCAGTCAAAAATCAAGACCTTGGTACCTTTTTAAGGTAAATCCAAGGCACAACGACTCCTTAGTCAAATATCAAGACCTTGGTATCTCTTCAGGGTAAGCCCAAGGCACAAAGACTCCTCAGTCAAATATCAAGATCTTGGTACCTCTTCAGGGTAAGCCCAAGGCACAACGATTCCTCAGTCGAATATCAAGCCCTTGGCTCTTTATCAAGGTAAACCTAAGGCACAATATATGGTCGATTCCTCCGGCTCTCATCGATCATCATGGACAAGCCCTTGGTACCTCTTCAGGGTAAGCCTAAGGCACAACGACTCCTCAGTCGAATATCAAGCCCTTGACTTTTTCTCAAGGTAAGCCCAAGGCATAATAACTCCTCAGTCGAATATCAAGTTCTTGGCTCTTTGTCAAGGTAAGCCCAAGGCACAACCCTATGGTCGACTCCCAAAGTCACTACTCGACCATACAGGGATTATGAAGATCTAGGCATCTCCATAAGACCTAGGCACCCAACCTCGGGGTTGCCATTCTGCCAAAAATGTGATCATAAGCCTAAGATATGAATATTAAGTGTATGACTATTGTTTAATCGATCTAAAAACTTAAGCAGTTGTCTGTCAAGTTCTGGTCAATTAAACGCTCAGCCAAAATAAGGCATCAAGTGAACTAGTTGTCATAAGTCCCCTGTACAAGTCGACATATTACAACTAACTCACTTCAGCTAATATCTCATATGAAAATAAAGCTACAAAGCTAAAAAAATGCAAACAATGAAAGCAAGCTCAAGAATGAAGACAAAAGTTAATTTTTATTCAATAAGAGTAAACTTCGTTACAAACTCTTTTACAACAAAAAAGAGAAAATAAAAAATTGAAAGATGTAGGTCTTCAAAGCTCTCGACCAGACTCGGGAGTTGGACTTGGCGGACTCCTAATGACAGCAATTGTAGAAGATTCCCCAAGGGCCCCAGCAACAAGCTCGACCTTATCATCATTCGCTGACAAATCCAACTCACCTCTAATTTTCTCGACATCTTTCAACAAATCGAGACAACTAGAGACGCAGGAAGGATAGAAGCGATCTGGGGTCGAATGAAAGTTGTGAGGCACCAAATAGACGAAGTAATCAACCCTAATTTTACATGCCAAAGCTTTTTCTGTCTTCCCTATAGGGCCATGACGCCAGTCGTCGACCACCATATTTTTATGCTACTCCTAATCTAGATGAGCGAGTTGGTCCTTCAATTTCTCAACAAGGGCCATGGATGCCTGAAGCTTTGATTGCAGCTCTTCAAAGTTCCCCCTCGTCTTTTCGAGAGACAGACGACTTGTTCGAGCTTCTGCCTCAGCTATCATCCTGCGATGCTTCTCGGACTCGGCCTCCACCTGTAGATGAACCATCTCCCTTTGAAGGTCCTCGACGTTCCCTATTTGATTAGAGAACTAGATTCAAAATCTCTTGAGAAGCTCTTCCTTCTCATCCAGACTCCTGCACCAAGCGCCTTCTTTATGAGTCAATTCAGCCTCCAAGACAGCGACTCCCTTCTTCACCTCTTCCTTGGCCAACTTCTCCCTCGCTAGCCCTGCTTGGACTTCCAGGGAATACTCAAGTTGATTGAATAAGACGTATCTCAGCAAAGTCCCCCGAGCTAAACAAGCTTGAAGAGCTTGGTGTATGACAATGCCTGGCATATCCTCCAAAATCCTCTTGTCAGCATCATTCTCAATATGGTCTGACAGAGTTCCAGCTCTCCCCTCGATGTCGTCGTCCATCCCAATCGGCTCCTTACCAGGACAACGAGATGGCTCATGATTAGTGCTGAGACCGACAACATCCTCATCGACCGCTGGGGCCTAGTCTCCCTACTAGGAGAAGACTCGTCTATGAGCCCCACATTTTCCAAGCGGTTAAGCTGAGTTATCAGCGGACCCATCCTAACTGGTCTAACTGGGCGCCACCTCTCAACCCTTGTCCTTCCTCTCAATTTAGAGGCAATGTTAGCTGTTTGAGGCATCAAGACACCCACCTCCTCTGCACTGAAAGCCTCCCTCGGCTTCTTATGGGGTCTAGCAGTAGAGCTTGCCCCCTTAATCTCTGTATTCCTCTTGCGACTTTCCGCTGATAGAGGAACGGGGCTCCCCCTTGCCTGGGAGCCAGTGGAAGATAAGATTATGGACATGCCCTCCGTCTGGAGAAACACATCAACAAATAGAACATCGCTCTCTCGCAGCCAGGCATAAGAACATATCTTTTCCAGATCCCTCATCTCAGAATCGCTAAGGGTAACTACCCTTAAAGCGTCTTCATTCACCTCCGGTCAGTTCGAGCAGATGAAGACGTTGTCGCCATCATAGACCCACATGAATTGCCTCCATCAGTCCTCATCCAACTCTAAAGAATTAGAAACAAGTTGGAACTCCCCATGATAATGGAAAGAGTAATACGGGTCCTTCTCAGCCGACCTCACGTTGATCAAATACCCTATCAATCTTAAGCTTGGTTGGACTCCAACACGATGGCAGATGATGATATAAGCCACAAGAACTCCCACTGAATTTCGAATAAAGTTAGGAAGGGGAGACTCCTAGAGTAGCGTGCACCTCCTTAATAAAAGGGTGCAAGGGCAGCCGTAAGCCATGCTCCAAGTGAGCCAAGTATAGCGGCACTCGACCCCCGCCATGGAAATACACATGCTCGTTCATCTCTGGCACCCCCAATGTAAGAGTTCGGGGGATATTGTATTGATCATAGAATCTCACTACATTGTCCATATGGACCTTCGAGTGGATAAGGAAAAGAGCAGCAAGTCTTTCCTCACTACGGCCAGAGTTTGAAACTTGGGAAGCTATGAAAGATTTTTTTCTTAAGAAGCTTGGAGGAATATCGGGAATTTTTCCTGAGCAAAGGTTCGTAAAAGGACTATCTTACCACTAAAAAGCTATTTATAAGCTTTCAAGGAAGAGTATATAGGGATTTCAAAAGACGTGGTGATTTTCAAAGCAACCAGGCCAGATCCACATCAGAATCTAAAGCGGTTCACTCGAAACACGAAGCGCCACCCTCATTTAATGCCCTACACCCAAATACTCAAAAAGTGGAAGATCCTCTCTTCTATCCATGACGCTTCATCTCTTAAAAAGACGGTTTAGATCTTTTGATGACGTCAGCCACGAATAGTGGAGTTAATAATGGATGCCCAATAATGACAAGCCACATCTCTAAGACAGAGACTTCTTAATTTCTCATCCTCAATATACTTGTACTGATCAAGAGCAGATCTTATTTCTCTCGGAGTCGACTAAAAACCAACTCCAAGTGAAAGGGGCCAACTGTTATGATGTTTACTCACCCAAGATACAATATTTGCAAAATGATACGATAATAGTCCTAAGCAAAACAAGCTCAACCCTTTGGCCGACTCTCATAGTCATCTCTCGACCTTAGGGGAAAGAGCGAATATCAAGCCCTTGGTACCTTATCAGGGATAAACCCATGACACAAAAATTGCAGAGGCTTCGGCCCACCTACTCATCAAGCCGACACCCTGGTGTCTACACAAGAGGCGATACTAGCCAGTAAGAGAGATCCTGAACTCCCAGATAAGATGACATTCCAACCAGTCAAAACAAGCCGACACTCCTGAGTCGATGCAAAAGGCGGTGCCGATCGACCTTATTATTAAGGATGACCCTATTTAGGGCACTCGACCACTCATTGGGCATTTCTTAGAAACGACTTAAGGAACGTTCCCTGCAGTCGACTAAGTTAAGGACTCAACTCCCGTCTCAAGCCTCTCCCCCAGAGCAAATATCGACATCTCAGTTCACCTCGAATAAGCCTTATCTAGATTTTGGCCTGATAAGTCTCCACGACTTATCAGCTCAATCACTTCCCGAAAAAACGGAGACATCCTCTCCAAAGCTAAAGTAACTTTCCCTCCAATCACCAGCCGACACCTGTAAAGCGAGGGACGACTCAGAATACCCACATGCCTTCTGCCACACTCACAAGTCACTTCCTGAATATCGTGGAGACGCCATCTTCCATGCTGAGATGACTTCCTCTTCAGTCGCCAGACGACACCTGTAAAATGAGGGATGACTCACCTTCCAGCTCACGCTTTGTCTTCGCCATTCTGTATGGCTGAAATAACCAGTCTGCCATGGACATTTGCTCTATATATGGAGGCTGTTCACCATCAGAAAGAGGTAGAATCAAACCTAATCTAACCTAATAAAAAAACTATCAGAGCAATTGAAATCTTCTTCCTAGTCTAAACTGAGAGATGATCATCTCTAATGCACATAACATAAGAACATATAGTTCTAAACTCTGCTCGAGCTTAAGTTCATCAACTGACTTGACCGTCAGAGGAACCACGGGAGAACTAGTCCCCGCCCTCTTATTGGTTTGTTCTTTTGGTCTTTGTAGCAGATCCAGATATCCTAGTTTAAGAACCAGATATAAAGTCGAAGAAGGGAGCTGGCCCTCCATCATCCTTAATAACCTTGCAACAATCCTCTTCTGGATTAATAGTCTGTTTAATATCGAGCATCAACAAAACCATAGTTCGTAGTTCCTTTTAGATACCTTAAAATTCTTTCTAGATCATCCCTATGACTCTTATCAGGATTTGATGTATATATACTAAGTCTATTTACTGCATAAAGAATGTCGGGTCTGATATAGTTTGTCAGGAATCCTAATGATCTAATTATTTGTGCACATTCTCTTTGTAATTGAGGATAACCTGTATTTTTCTTTAGATTTACATTAGGATCATATGGAGTAGAAACATGTTGACAGTTTGGATCATAAAAGTTCTTGAGTATTTTCTCTATGTAGTGTGATTGTGACAGCACATATCCATTCTTATTCTTCAAGATTTTAGTGTTAAGAATTAGGTCAGCTTGACCTAAATGTTTCATGTCAAAATTTTATGATAAAAAGTGTTTGATATCATTTATGGTTTGTATGTCAGAACCAAAAATAAGAATATCATCAACTTATAAGCATAATATCACAATTTTGTTATTATTATCTATTTTATGATATACACACTCATCTGTTTGATTAATTACAAATTCATAAGATAGTATAATTTCATCACATTTCATGTGCCATTGCTTTGGAGCTTGTTCGAGACCATATAATGATCTAATAAGCTTGCGTACTTTCTTCTCTTGTCCAGAAGCAACAAATCCCTCGGGTTGATCCATATAAATTTCTTCATCTAAGTCTCTATTTAAAAATGCAGTTTTAATATCCATTTGATGTATTAGTAGTTTGTGAATAGATACTAGAGCTATAAGGACTCTAATGGTAGTAATCCTAGCTACTGGAGAGTAGACATCAAAATAATCATTACTAGATTTTTGGGTATATTCTTTAGCTACTAGTCTGGCTTTATACTTATTTATTGTTCCATCAGGTTTGAGTTTCTTCTTAAATACCCTTTTACATCCTATAGTTTTGCATCCTAGAGGAAGATCAAAGAGTTCCCAAGTATAGTTTTGAACTATACATTGAATCTCATTATTTATAGTATCCTTCCAAAACGGAGCATCTACTGATTTCATTGCTTCTTTAAATATAATTGAAGAATCTTCTACAAGTAATGCATAGAAGTCTTCATGGACTTTTTCTATTCTAGTTCTCTTACTTCTCCTAGGTTCCTCTGGATTTTCTAGTGGTCTGATTTGTCTTGAACTTGGTTCACCTTGGTTAGAAATAGGATTAGAACCAGGATTTGAGTTGCTAGAGTTAGGGCCTATATTGCTTACTCTATTTTTTAAGGAAAAATACTTTCAAAATAATGTGCATCCCTAGCTTCAATAATAGTGTTGTTGGCTATCTCATTAATGTCAGAGTTGATTATTAAAAAACTATTTGCATTACTATCAAAAGCATATCCAATAAAGATTCCATCTACATTTTTAGGGCCAATATTCTTTCTCTTATTTTCAGGTATCTTAACTTTTACTAAGCACCCCACACTTTTAGGTGATCTAAATTATGGTTTCTATTTTTCTAAATTGTGTAAAGGGTTTTATCTGAATTTTTGAATGGAATTCTATTTAGTATATGACAAGCAATCATGAGGGCTTCTCCCCACAGATTCTCTGGCATACCAGAATTAATTAACATTAAGTTTACCATGTCAATTAGTATTCTATTCTTTCTCTCAACTACTCCATTAGATTAAGGTGTATATGGAGCAGTTATTTCATGAATGATATTCCATTCTCTTCACAGAATTATTTTAGTTCATTAGAAGTGTACTCACCACCTCTATCTGATCTTAGTAATTCCATTCTCTTCACAGAATTATTTTAGTTCATTAGAAGTGTACTCACCACCTCTATCTGATCTTAGTATTTTAATTTTCCTATCCAATTGTCATTAGAAGTGTACTCACCACCTCTATCTGATCTTAGTATTTTAATTTTCCTATCCAATTGATTTTCAATTTTTGCTTTATATATTTTGAATTTCTTTATGACTTCATCTTTGGTCTTAGTTAAGTAGAGATAACAATATTTAGAACAGTCGTCTATGAAAGTTACGAAATATTTGTTACCTCCTCTAGATGTTCTTCCAGAATCACAGACATCACTATGGATGACCTCTAATATCTCAGAATCTCTATCAATAGTTTTGAAGGGTTTCATAGGAAGTTTAGCTTCTACACATATTTCATATTTTTTCATTATCTTTTATATTAAGCTTTGGAATTATATTGAGATGCATCAATTTTTTAATTGAATTATAATTGACATGTCCTAATCTTTGATACCAATTGATACAAGGTTCAATATTCAAAGCCATTGGAGATGCAAGAGTAAAATTCTTAACATTCAATTTAAAAAGACCATCACATAAAAATCATTTTCTAATAAAATTCAATCCCTTAGTTATTATAACTTTATTTGATTCAAAAACAAGTTTGTAGTCTTGTTGTACTAACAAAGATCCTCTAATCAAGTTTCTCCTAATGTCTGGTACATGATGGACATCTTGTAGGATCAATGTATTATCCGAAGTCAATTTTAGGTTGATTCGACCTATTCCAGATACAGGAGCCACATTATTATTTTCTATTATCACAGTTCCTCTACTTAAGACCTGATAAGTGGAAAACAGAGATTGATTAGAGCAAATGTGAATATTAGCTCCAGTGTCAATCCATTAATCATTTGCTTGAAAGGTCATGTTTACTTCAGGGGTGAAAAGAACAGACCTGAAAGCAGTCTCAGCTGAACTGGAAGTCACCATATTTACTTGTGACTTATTAGATGGAGGTGCTCCCTTCCTAGATTTGGTGGTTCTATCTTCTTGTAAAAGCAGTCCTTAGCAAGATGGTTGGTTCGTCCATAAACAAAGCAAGCTCGACGTTCAGCTCATTCCTTCTTTTGAAAGTGGACATGGTTCTTATTTTGATAAAAAGATTTCTTCTTAAATGTTTTAGTTTGATTTTGGTGGAATGGACGTTTCTTGTATTTGGGAAAGAGTTTGGATTCAACATTGTTTACTTTGGGTTCTTTGGGTTCGGATTTTGTCACATTTTTCTCTCCGAGTCTATGTTGCTCTTTGATTCAAGTGACATTCAACACTTGTTTAAGGGTAATATCTCCTTGGGCATGGTTAAGGTTTTTAGCAAAATCTGACCAGGACTCAGGAAGTTTGTCTATAAGACATGCTATCTGAAACGTTTCATCTAAGAAAGATCCATTCATTTTCAGTTGATGAACTATATGTTCGAATTCATGAATCTGCTCATTCATTGATTTAGAATATACCATTTTAAATTTGTTAAAATCAGATGCTTTAAATCTTTTAATTCCTGTATCATCTAAACCATAGTTTTTCTCTAGTGTTTCCCACAGAACTTTAGCATTAGTGATAGAATAATATATGTCATATAATCCACAGATAAGGCTCCTAAGATTCTTTGAAGGCAATGATATTCTATCTCTTGACGTGTTCTCGTGATAGGAATGGAATCTGCGGAGAAAGATTGCCTAGTGATTGGTCTAGATGAAGATGACTTGTCGGGTTCAATTGTAGTTATTAGATTTAGAGTTGTTAACCAAAATCTCATTTGGTTTTGCCAAACACGAAAATTGTTCCCATCAAACTTCTCTGGTTTGGCCGACATGATTTCACTTGTAGCCATGATCTGATGATGAATAAGTAATTTTGTTATTATGATGCAACATACATAATTTAGGCACTCCATCAACAGAAAAATCAAGTAGTATAACAAGTCGGTTTTATGACATGTAAACAATATTATCATAAGAAACATAATACGAAATAGAATATTCAACATGAATTTAGGCACTCCATCAATAGAAACATCAAGTAGTACAACAAGTCAGTTTTATGACATGTAAACAACATTATCATAAGAAATATAATACAAAATAGAATATTCAACAGGAAGATTGCCTAGTGATTGGTCTAGATGATGATGGGTTGTCGGGTTCAATTGCAGTTATTAGATTTAGAGTTGTTAACCAAAATCTCATTTGGTTTTGCCAACGACGGAAATTATTCCCATCAAACTTCTCTAGTTTGGCCGATATGATTTCACTTGTAACCATGATCTGATGATGAATAAACAATTTTGTTATTATGATGCAATATACATAATTTAGGCACTCCATCAACAGAAACATCAGGAGTACAACAAGTCGGTTTTATGACAAGTAAATAACATTATCATAAGAAACATAATATGAAATAGAATATTCAACATGAATTTATTTTAAATAGCTCAATTAGATTCTTGGAATGTTGGGAAAAATAGGTGCTGTTTAGACTGTATTTAACACGAAATACAATTTTAACAGTTAATTAAAATCAGAAAATAACAGATTAAAAATATAACTCAGAATCAAAATTTTAAATAGGGTTTAAGAATATAGCGTGATGATCGAAGCGTGCAAGACACTGTCCTAAGAATCTAATTGCCCCCTCTCGTACATGGCTGCACAGTAATGGATTCCGAAGATACTACGACCCTCGGTCAGGCGACCTCGTTCTCGTTGGCACGAGCTTCAAGAAGGCTTTGCGAATTCTTCGTAAACTTTCAGGGAACCAACAAAGGAGTAGCAGCAAGAAGTTGTAAATTGAAAAGAGAAGAAGAATAGAGAAGTATTGTTGTGTTTTTCACTGTGTATTAGCCCTCTCGCCTATAGGTCCTTTCATAGGATTAAACCGTCGTTTAGATCCATCATTCTCGCCCTACTAATTAGCCGTTTGTATTCATCCAGCTACCCGTTTAGATCCTTAATTCCCGCAGCGCACGTGTGTGTGGTGTGGAGCATAACTCATATCTCATTCTAGGCATAGGAGAGAAAGGAAAGACTTATAAACAAGCCTCATTCTCATCTCCTATGTAATATGGGACTAAACTTTCCCACTACAAAATCAAATTTTAAGTTAAAACTCCAACACGAATGGACGAGCATGGCCTGATGTGCGATTTGAATATGTGGCAACTCAACGCTCTCTCTCTCTCTTGCGCGGGCGCGCTCTCTCTTAAAAGAACTCTCTGACATTAACACATGAGATTAAT
>NC_033796.1:32326658-32379056 GCF_001876935.1 Asparagus officinalis
TCAGGATTTGGGAGAAAACAACGCCGTGTTTTGCGCCCGTTCATGCTTTATTTTGTCTCTATACACGCATCAAAACCTGCATGAAACTGAAGATGACAGCCTTTACTATCAGCCTTAACGCTCTTTACTCCTTTTTCTCCCAAGCAGTACGTAGTAGCGCCATCTCTCTCTCTCTCTCTTTCAGTAGTTCAAGGGTACAGTAGTACTAGTCTGCGTTCTACTGTTTGTGTTATGGCCTACTTTCCACCTCTACACGTACTCTTCATTGAAATGACTGCCGGACTTTTTTTCATTTTGGTCCCTTTTCAACTGTGCAAATAGTTCTTGTAAATTTTCCGTTATTTGTCATGTTTTTCCAATAAATAAGATAAATAATTTCAAGCATTACAGTTATCACTTATCAACATGAAAAGTGAAAAGAGATGCATTAGGCCATGTAACGTGCATTTACAAAGTACGTATATGTAATACGTTGTTGAATTGATGTACTACACCTCTCTCTAATATGCTTATATTAGTACTTCTAATTAATAATTTTTCCAATTAATTTTCTCCAATATTAAATTTATTTGTTTTGATTCGTGGTGTATGCAGTACCTTCCTTTTCAAAGAACCGTGTGCGGTGCATTATTTTAGGTTGGGAGAGGGAATAACATCAGATTCGGGGGGCTACTTTTTTTTCAATGAAATTTTTTTTTATTCATTCGCCACTTGTAAGAGCAAGTACAGCAAGCTCCCAGTTGGGAGTCCTAGTCAGCAAGCTCTCAAGAGCTCTCAAGAATTTTAGAATAAAAAATTAACAAATTAAGCCTTGAGAGGCACTTCTTCTTTTATAGAGCTCCAACAAGCTCCTAGTTAGGAGCTCCAACAATATCAAAAACCCCTCTTCTATTAAAAAACCCTATCAAAAAAACCCATCTTCTATCAAAAAACCCCTCTTCTATTGCAAAGGTACAAAAGCAAGGAGTTTTTTGTTAAATTTTTTTAATAGCTTGGGAGCTCCCAAGCGCTCCACAAATTTGTGGAGCGCTTGGGAGCTCCGTGGAGTCCAGCAAGCTCCCACCGCCACCTCAGCCTTAGGAGGTGGGGTGGGAGCTTGCTGCACTTGCCCTAAAGTTTTATAGCACATCAACTTCCAAATATAAAGCCGGGGAAAACATAAACTAGAAGGGGAAAACAAAATTAAAAACTGTTATAACAAGATTTCTCTAGCAGACATTGAACCATGCACCTGGGAGAAAGACTGCTATACATTGCCGCAAGCTTCTCTTTTAGATGAAAGAGAATTTTATCATTCAGAATTTTAGAGAAGATAGCAAAATTCACAGCATGGAAGAGAGTATCAGGATTACGAACTTTCTCTTGAAAAATTCTCAGATTCCTTTCTTGCCAAATCATGTAGACAATAACCGATAGTGCCATTCTCTTGAGCTTCATAAACTCCTTCCCCTTGAGATCAAAGCTGTACCAGCTGATAATGGAATTCCAGTTACAGGATCTCCATGAAAATCTATGTCAATCCATGACTTGATTCCACACATGAGCTGAATATATTACAACACTCAAAGAAAAGATGCTGACATGTTTCTTCAAAATGAAGGACTGGGCACAAAACACACTGATTTGTGTTTAAAATCCTCATACGACACAACCTGTCTTAAGTAAGAATTCTAAAATTTGGGTAACTAACCAAAGAACAAATGAGCGCTTTGGATAGTCCAAGCCCCCCCCACCCCCCAAACAGTACTGAACCAAGGGACATGAGGTGTAGAATTATTCAGCACATAATATAAAGAGGAGATAAGAAGATTTCCCCTGTTATGACAACCATTGATAATGCTAGTCAAGTTTTCTACATTGCCAAATTTACTGATCAACATCTCTTATTCTTAGGAGTTGCCTCCACATCCAAGAATCTGTCCTCTTTAGTTGAATTTGTCAGATATTTGCATGTTGTAAATAAGTGTCATGAACCCATTTGATGCAAAGAAGATCTTTTTAAAGATGTATCATCCAAATTAGCTTAGTTGCAGCAGCATGATTCCAGATTTTTGCTGAAAATATTCCCAGACCCCCTTGCCTTTTATCATGACACATATTTGTCCAAGAAACATGATGCCTTTTTTGATTCCAAAGGAAGCCTGGACATAAACTATCAAAATTTTTAAGTATCTTAACAAGCAGATTGAAGTTGGAAGTCCAGAAAACTTGAATCCCCAGTATAATAGACTTTATCAGCTGAAGTCTACCTGCATATGAGAGACATTTCTTCTTTTGCCAATTGAGGAAAAACTCTGTAATTCTGTTGATCACTGAAGAGCAATCAAGATAATGACAATCTTTTTGATAAGAGAGGTAAACCCAAATAGCGCACAGGAAGAATTCCTTTTGGAAAATTTAGATAGGAGCATATCTGAGATTTTAGACTTTCGTCTACACCACTGAGATAAACAGAGCACTCGGCAGAGTTAGCTTCCAAACCTGTCATTTGACTAAACTCTTGGAGGCAATTGTGTAGTTTCATAATAGAATTGTGTAGATTCGGGGGCTACTTCCTCACTCATAAAAGCCTATATATTATCTCATGACAATTTATGATTTATTTGGAATAAGAAATGGAATTAATGAGTGCAATATATTTAGAGACGGTATCTTTTTAGTTGTGTTTGGAACAATCACAAGCATCTAGTTATTGCCGAGGATCTCAAGTTGAGCGTGTGGTAGCTTTACTGTCCAAGTGATAGTAAAGATGATCCAAACCCTATAGAATTAAAATAATCTAGGAAATAAAGTGTCAATATTCTCAGTTGGTAATACTTCTTCTGCGTTAAGTAGCAACAACAAAATTTCTCATAGAATTTGTTCATTTTTAACAACTTACAGCATATATATATATGGTCACTTTCAGCGCTATAAGTAATATTTCCGTTTATAATGATGCCTGGAAACTCAATTAAAGGCTTTGCAGGGTTTAATATGTCAAAAGATTCTAGCGACTAAACTATTCGCCAGATCAAATTGTATAACAATGTATGGCCCAGTGTTGATGGGCCTTAAACAGAAGTTAGAAATCGATTTTAACCCAAAAATTATAGCTATCAGGTATTGACCCGAAATCTTATTTAAACTCATCACTCTTTCTTATCTTATCCGATGTGAGACTATACTCAAATATTAATCACCTCAACAATTCTCCCTTAATTTGTGAGTATGTTTCAATTCAACTATAATTCAATCTTCCACGGAATTCACTAAGTTTTGCACCACTCCACTCGTGGGCTAACCAATTCACAAACTTTTGTACCACTCCACTCGTGGGCTAACTAGACAATGCATTCAGCACATAGCTATCAAACATCCGTAGGAACTTTCACTATTTTTTCGTAGATTCTCCCGACACCTTTGAGCTTCACATCGAAGATCATTTTTTTTACTTAGACCACGACCTTAGCTCTGATACCACTGTTGGGGAGAAATCGAGCCCAATCTAGAGTTGATGGGCCTTAAATAGAAGTTTTATGAATCAAATTTAACCTAATAACTATAGCTATTAGGTATTGAGCCAAACTCCTCTTTAAACCCATCATTCTTTCTTATCTTATCTGATGTGAGACTATTTTTTTGTTAAATTAAAAAATTTTATTCATCACCAAATGTAGAAATGAATGTACATCAAGAATCTCAACACATATGCGAGATAACAAATCTTGTATCTAGAGCTCAAAGAAATCAGAGCTCAGACAATCACTCTACGATGAAAACAGAAACCTCCATATAGCTGAGGTTAAGAGTTTCACACATTCACTGCTTAAACTTCTCCTTTGAAGCTCCTCAATGAAAACACTCCATATCAAATCACAGATAAATGATCCATTCTCTGATGTGAGACTATACTCACATATTAATCATCTTAACACCCCTCATTTAATTCCTTGTCCTTCTCAGTTTCTACTTTCCAAAGTCACCAATATAAAAAGAGTTATTTGCCCATATACCCCTTAGATCATGGATATTTTGTAAAGTTATCCCAAAATCTTAATACTTGTAAAACTACTTCTCAAATCATCTACCAGAAAAATTTACCTCTAAACTCAATAAATCATTAAGTTTGTGACTATATTTTGGCTATAGTGGTTATAATTTTTACATTGTAATTGTAAATTAGCTTATTAAAATTGATGATTAATTGCTTTGAGGGTAAACTTTTCTAAAACTGATGATGGAGGGATAGCTTTCCAAATATTTAGATTTAGAGGGTATTTTTGAAAATATCCATTTTGTGAGGGGTACATATGCAAATAACCAATAAAAAATAACTTTTGTGGTTAACATTAGGGTTTTCAATTTGACATTGAAGCTTGCAATTCTTCTAAATATTTAAATTTAAATACAAGCATAGAAAAGGAAAAAGGTTTTGCCTTGGGTCATTTTGTAGTGTTGAGTACAGAAACAGAAGAAATGGAAATAATTTCTCTCCTCGAGTAACCAAGCTTGCTCCCTCCAAATTATCTCCCTCTTCTCGAAATTAATCTAAGCAATGCCGTGCTAGGGATGTATACTTCTGCTGATGGGTACGCTGCTCTCCATCATTTTTTTTATATCAATACAATCATTTTTCGTGCACTAGAGATCAGCTTCTAATTAAATATCCCTGAAAATAATGTGTGAAGTTTAATTTTTCTCTCTACTTTGTTGTGTATCTTTAGAGAAGGATTCGTGAGAGAAAATGGTTTGAATCTCGAAACATCTCCTCTTCTTTATGTTAATCTTAGCCAATATCCCAAAAACACTAAAGTAGGGACCAAAATTTTTTGGGGGCTATATATGTTCTATGCTTATTCATGCCATTATGTGTGATGCATTAACATCTCATATAATTTGTTTTTTCATGCTTTAGTGACTTCAGTGACCATAAAACTTCTTGGAAATGGCTAATTCATTTAATTTCCTTATGTTCTTAATTTTGAAAAAATTGTAATAGTGAATTAGTTCGTAAATATATGTTTGGGCTTGCCTAGGTGTACATAGTTTTTTCACATGTCAGAATATCTTTTACTTGATCTTGTACCTGTCTCTAAGGTTTTGTCTGTTATTTCCCCCCCTTTTGTATCCTATGAAGTTAATTGTCATGTTATCTTTCTAGATTTTAAATAAGAACCAATGTCAAGGCTTGCCACCAATTATCCTGCTTGATTAATTAGGTCAAAAGATTTATTTGAAAATCTTATGTAGATCTTTTTATTCACGCTCGTTATCACCGGATTAATGCAAATTGTGTCGAACAATTCTATTTTCCAAACTTATATATGGAACTTTTTAAATTATATTTCAGAGGAATGCAACTCTGGTAGTGCAACTAGATTTTCCTCGTTACACAACATTTGTAGTTTGTTTGCATGAACCTGCAATCTATAATAGCTGTACAGGTAGTATTAATTGGCGGAGTCTCTACATTAAGCAAGGTCTTTGTCGCTGCAATCTGAAATTTCTAATTAATCCTCTAGTCTTCATACCAAGGGGCCCTTTCACGTAAAGATCCTAAAGAGAAGGTCTTAATTGTCATTGACTACAGCTAGAAGTTAGACTAACAAGGGCCTTTTGAATGTTTGATTGAAACCAATATACACTCATTCTTTTAAAAACATTCATTATAAGGCTTCAATATAGTTACTTCGTAGGATGATAGCCGAATGATAACACTAGTAGAAAAAAGCAACCTAGACGGAAAAAACCGTCTAGGTTGGCCAGGAATTCGTCTAGTTAGACCGAACTAGACAGGAATCCGTCTAGAAAAGTTCGTATAGGACAATTTCGTCTAGGTTGAATCAACCTAGGTGGAAATTTGTCTAGTTTGGCCTAACTAGAAGGAAAGTAACATAGATGGAAGTTTAAATTCCGTCTAGGTTGCTTCTTAGACGGAACATCCATCTAGATTGCAACCTAGACGGAAAATTCGTTTAGGTACCGACCTAGACTAAAGGTCTGTCTAGGAAGCAACATAGACGGACTAGATGGAAATTTTGTCTAGATTATTGTATTTTAGAGAGAAATTTCTTTAAATAATTGATTCCCTATACATTTTACATTTACCTGTATATACGGATCTCAATACACATTTACTGTTCATTATACACCCACATCCAATCAAATATAATACACATAATCAATATTCCAATCCGATGCAATATGCACATCCAACAATCCAATCCAATATTCATTTTATAAAAAATCTAGCTTATCTGAATATGTACAACAGATACACTAGCAATACCAAGTCCATATAACACTAGATGAATAAGATAGAGTACTCTTATAGATAAAAAACTATTTATTATATAAAATAAAAAATCTCACATCTCATCATCGTCGGCAGCGACTCTATCCCTTGTACGAAAACAACTGCTGTTCCCTCCAATATCTCCAGTTTGAAGGTCAAATTGATTATATTTTAGAAATATATAAAATTTAAAAATATATCAAATGTAAAGACTTTTTAATATATTAGTCCCTTAAATATTCAATTTAGCATTATTTTCTTAGGATTTTCACTTTTATGAAAATAATATATAACTATTGAGTTTTTTGGGGACTGATATGCCATAGCATTAGTTCCTTAGTATTTTCACTTTAATGAAAGTTACATGCAACTATTAAATATTATGGGGACCAATATATAAATTTTCATGTAATTTTCTAAATTTATGGGAGTAATATATAATTACAGAATATTTAATAAACTCATATTAACATAGTATTAACACAAAATAAGATACTTATGCACTGCTCTGCCCAAAGCTGGTATTACCAACGCCTGAGTTTATAATTTTCTATACTTTTGACTCAAGGTCAATCACTTTCGATTAAACCAATAACAACTCTTTCGACTATGCGGTAATTGAAAGGCTTCTTCAAATGCCGATCCACAGACATGACAAGCATACTTGCCCTTCGTAGACCAACTAAACAGATTAGCATAAGTTAGAATATCATTAATCGTCCACATTAGAGTAGCACGTAATCTAAACGACTCTTTAAGATAGGCATCATACGTCAATACACTCTCAGATCACAACTACTTCACAGCTCATCAATTTGTGATTCTAAATAGACATCAATATCATCACCCGATGTGTGCTTACCATGAATCAGTAATGAGAGTATCATATACATCTATTTCATACAAAGCAATAGAGGTAAATTATATGGCATTAAGACAACTTGCCATGTAGACCAGCCAAAACTCATTACCCAAGCGGGTTGAATCCATCGCTAGATAGGTTCAATCTGATGTTACTACAATCATTGACAAAACAGGGATAAATTTTATCAATATGCTTCCAAGCTAAAGCATCAACAGGATGTCTTAATTTACCATATGTAGGCACTAAAAAAATGCCAAGAAACAAGATTGTGACGAAGCTCATCATTAGAGACGAGGTTTGAAGTTTGTCATTAGGGACAAATCTCCTCTAGAAGATGAAGCTCGTCATTGGAGACGAGGCTCGCCATTGGATACGAGGTTTGAAGTTTTTCACTGGGGACAAAGCTTCTCTAGAAGACGAAGCTCGTCATTGGAGACGAGGCTCGTCATTGGATACGAGGTTTGAAGTTTGTCACTGGGGACAAAGCTTCTCTAGAAGACGAAGCTCGTCATTGAAGACAAGGCTCATCATTGGAAACGAGGTTCGAAGCTCGTCACTGGGGACAAAGCTCCTCTAGAAGGTGAAGCCCATTCAGGAGGTGAAGTTCATCCATAAACGAACCTCGCCAAGCAGTGCCTCACCCCTCAGAAGATGAACTTCATCATTTGAGACGAAGCTCGCCCAGAAACAAGGGTCTCAATGCCTTAAGCGCCTTCAAAAAACAAAGCTCTTCAGTGAAAACAAAGCTTTTTCAAAAGACGAAGTTCGTTAGAAGAAGTTCACGAGGCTCACCATATAGCAAAGCTCGTTTTGTTAGACGAACCTCGCTGCGCATTGAGGCACGTCGCATCAGATGAATCTCGCTCATCAAGCAAGGCTTGACGCCAGAAGGCTAACGGCCATGAAGACCCAGTCAGCTCACATGTGCTAAGTTTAAGGAGTCAGTTACGCTATTGATCCCACGATCAACACGTCAGTTACACGCTAAAGGCCTATAAATAGCCGTGAGCAACTATGAAGAAAATGATAATTTTTTGGCGAGCTAGAACTAAAACATAGAGAGGCACATAGAGATAGAGCTACATGCACCTGTCTACGCTCTTTTTGGAGATCCGAACCTCGGTTCTTGAGATCAAAAAGCTAGACACACGAGCGTCAAGGGACAATAGCAGTCAAGGGACAATAGCAGTCACAAGTAGCTCAAGCACTTGAAAAAGACTATTTTCTCCTCGAATTAAAGCAATCTTGCCTCTGATCGTCAATGAGAAGTAAACTTGACACGAGTATCAAACAAGGCATTTTATCGTCACACAGAACCCACATTAAACAAAGGAAAAGTCAAATCAACATTCTCCTCTTCTGTACTTGAATAAGAACAATTGTAAAAAGATTCTTACCAGGCGATAGAATCTCTTCTCACAACTAAAATAGTTAAGAGAATCAGTTGTTTTGTCTTTTTCGGGACCCTACAGAAGATGGTGACCTTAGTGGGAGATATCATTTTCTCGAAAGAAATGATTGTGGTGCAGTTGGACAAGATCATCGTGGGAACTAACCTCTAAACTCTCGTCATCGAGTTCGATTAATCCAAGTATGAGGAGGTCCTTTCCTCCTGTACTCTAAGTCCCACCAAGGTAGGCAAGTGCCGCAAAGTCTCTTGCGAGACTCTAGCCAATTCGGCTTCTGACAACTCAACACGAGTTCGCCTTGAGGAGAAATCCATGCTTCTGACTGTCGAGGATCTGAAAACTAGTCGTTAGGCTAAGCAATAGGTTACCAAACAACCCAAACAAACTCCAATTGCTGCTGAATCCGCTGGTAATCTGCTGTCAAAGAGGGCAAGACGCCATCGATGCTAGAATCAGGCTCGTCGTGAAGCCCGTGCCTTAGCTTCTCTGGATGGCTTCCACTACAGGCCCAGAGAGGACATTGCCAAAGCTTGCAAGCGAGTCGAGGCTTGCTTGGCTAAGGTGCGTCAAAATGATGAACCTCGTCCATAGCGTGAAGCTCGCCATCACTGCCCTAACATCCAAGTGCGTTCAGATGACGAACCTCATCTCGTCTTTAGCATGAGGCTCATCCAAGACGACAAGGTAGTCTCCCTATCCAGGTTCACCCTGCTATAGAGCTGGCCAAACCAAGGCGCGTTAAAATGACGAACCTTGGTTCCAACACATAGCTCGCCCTACTACTAGGTCGCCTTCAGATTGCTAAGTCGAGGTTCGACTAAGACGTCAAGCTCGTCCTCCAAACCAGGCTCGTCCAAATGTCGATGCCCGCAAGAATGATGAGGCTCGCCCAGCTGACGAACCCTATATCAACCATGAGACTCGTCCCACTACTGGGTCTCCTTCAAATTGTCAAGTCGAGGTTCGACTAAAATAGCAAGTGAATCTCTCGAGCCAGGTTCGCCCAAATGTTGATGCTCGCATAAATGATGAACTTCGCCCAACCAACCAACCTCGTCTCAAACATGAGAATGACGAGGTTTGTCCAACCTAGGCTCGCTAATCTCTAACACTTGGAGATTTTTGTGCATGCATAAGTAAGCTACGTGAGTTAATAGGGGGTGGTCCTGTTACTGATCTCGGTGAGTACTTGGTTCGTAAGCGTAGTACGAACCAAATGAAATCTCGTTGCAACTGTGATAGGCTCATCTCTATGGTACTTGTCAAATGCCAGTGGAGGGGCCATTATGGAGGTCCTCTATTTTTGAGCGGTTGTTTGAACTACCAGAAGTCCCGTCATCTAAAAGAAGACGTTTTCGTCCTAGGAAACAAACTCCTAAGAATGAACCTGCTAAAGTTACAATCAATATGGCTAGCAGGGGCAAAGGCAAAGGCCCAGCTGACTCTTCTAACTCCTCTGATCCCAAGTTCTCTTCGGGACTAAGGGGGTTGCTTATTGAGGAGGAAGGCGTCTTTCGACATACCCGCACCCATACTAGCTCGATAACCCTATTAGATTACCGATGGCTAGCAGATATCTCTAACGATGCTAACAATGAGCTTGACAACTCGGCCATCGCCACTTCCTAAGCATCCAACACTGATCGAAGTGAGCATGTGAATGCCCACATGGCTGGAAATACAGAGGACATGCGAAAAGATTGGAAGAGCATCAAGCTACTCTTCTCCAACAACAGGAGACTATCAAGCTCATGAGAGAAATGTTGGAAAAACTCCTTAAGAAAAAGGAGAAGAAGAAAAAGAAGAAAGGTCTCTTTGAAGCCTCAAGATTAGGATATCGACGACCTTCGCCTGAAGACGGGGGATCTAGCCGTCCAAATTAAGAGGACTCTGATACAGGAGGTGATGATGAGGAAACTCCAAAAGCCTATTCCAAATTATCAGAAGCTGAATCCAATCCTTGCAAGAAAGAACGAGACTAGAAGCTGGATGACTTTTAGAAGCAACTTGACGCTTTGAAGCTTCAGTTAAATTTCAAAGAATTTAGGATGACTAGACCGTACCCTGCTGAATAGGATGCCGTTCCTTATCCTTCAAAGTTTAAGCCATTCAACCTCCTACAGTTCGTTGGCACGGGCTCTCCTACCTATCATATCTACTACTTCTAGGCACAAAATAGACACATAATGGGGAATGATCCTATTATGGCTTGGCTGTTTATTGGTACCCTCAAGGGGGTTATTTTTGAATGGTTCCACAGATTAGAGCCTGGGTCCATCAATTGCTAGAAGGACATGGAAAGGCTCTTCATGACCAGCTTCTTCGATGATGACACAGAGGTATCTATAGCCACTCTGCTAGCTGAGAAGCAGGAGAAGGAAGAGTTTGTCAGTGACTTTGTTAAGAGATTCAGGAACCGATTGCTGTATTCTTGTGATCAGGTCTCGAAGGCCACTCTCATCGAGATGTGCCGGAATAACTTTTCCATCAACATATTATCCAAAATAGGCGCTGCCGAAGCTCGTTCCTAGAAAGACTTGATCTGGTAGGGAGACAACTTGAAAACATGCTCAAGAGGTTAGATGCTGAAGAGCCGTGTGAATCTCGTCCTAGGAGAGGGGGTGGTAACTAAGGCAACTTTACCCCTCAGACCTATTCAAAGGGGAAAGATACTCTGGTAGTGGAGACCACTTCCTCATCCAAACCCTCGTCGAAGGGTAATTCTTTGGATAACCACTTTCAGAAGCAGTACGACTTCAAAGATGAACAAGTCATCCCAATTCTCAAGTCCTTAATCAGGATGAAGAAGATCAAGCTTCTAGAATCGAAGCGACCTGAGGAGGCTTACTATATGTACCACAGGATGGTTCAACACCCGATGAAGGCGTGCTACATCTTGAAGGACAAAATCCAAGCCTTATTAGACGCAGACATCATAACCCTTCAATCTGACCAAAAGAAGGTGTTGGCGAACATGGCCTCCATGCAGTTCATTGGTTTCCCGGAGCTTCTTATCCAAAACGGTGTAAAACCGATCCCACAAACAGAGACTAGGGTCTTGAATCTTGATCCTCATCAACAGAAGGAGAAGGGTATGGTTCCCTATACTACTTCGAAAGGTGAAGTCATATGGGTCCATCCTGACCTACTTGCAGACGAGCAATGAACATCGACAAGTTCGAAGAAGTCCAAGGCAAAGCAGAAGTCCTGCAATGCTATTTCTACCATCCTAGATAAGGGGTTTGAAACTGTTTCCCTTAGTATTTCCGGTGATGAAAAGCTGGCATTCATCGTACAACCTGTACAGACATCAGGAACCCGTAGCATAAATGAGTATTTGAAGAAATACCTTAAGGCAGGAGACACCCCGCCAAAGCCAATGGGGGAAGCAGTGGAGAAGGCGCAATTATCCGCCAGTGATTCGAAGGCAAAGGAGCTCTATTACAATAAGGAGCTCAGGAAGGAAACTCCTGAAAGCTCGAAGGATCCCTTTCGATTCGATGTGTTAGCCTAGCTAGCCAACATCCCGGCAAGAATCACGTTGTTCGAGCTCCTACATTTATCCAAATCAACTAGGAAAGCTCTGCGTGAAGCACTGGCAGACAACGAGGCTATTCGTATGCGCTCCACCCATCCATGACTGTGTGTATTCACGGAGGATTGCGTCGGTTGTGTTCTCAATTCTGCCGAGGCGTCGAGAGTCCTCGGGTAGAGCTTCCTTACACCTATCTGATAGCATGGTTTGTGATGCACTACCCTACCCTCATGACTGCACCTTCTGCTCGCAATGAAGACCAAAAGCTATTCCATTTATACGGTAGTTGGAGCACTCTTCTTGGACTAAGAGGTATATGGCGACGATGAGGAATGCTTTAAGAGATCACGACAACTTTGACTTCTTCTGGTGCTTTCCTCATGTCCTTGAGACAAATTATGGCCAAACATTCACAGACAAGTCGAACGGCCAGGGACACACCTCTCTATCTACTGGCTTCTTCAGATGGCTTGTGACTATACGTCCCGGGTACTTAATCTACTGCCACGGTCTGACGTGCTGACTAGTGAAAAACCCTAATGCCATTAGGAAGTGCTCTGATACCAATTGAAAGCACCCTAGAGGTGAGGGGTGAATAGGGTTTATGCTAATCTAATCCGAATTAATGCTAATAAAAACTAATTAACAAGTTATCCTAGCAAATGAGAAATATAATAAATTATTAGCAAGGATAATCAATATAAACAAAGGGTAAAATAAACAAACTACAAATATAATAAGGCAATATACAAACAAAGGCGATATAAGATAAACATAAAAGTAAATGCGTCAATGCAATCTTAATCAAGCAATATGATCACGGAGTTCGGACCTTCCATCCTACATCTCCGCTCCCCACTCCCGGAAGAAATCCACTATCACACTGGTTTTTCAACGCTCACCCGAAAACGTTTACACCTCACACTTGGTTTTCTAGCTCACCGAAAACTTTACAATCAACACTCATGCAATCACACTCTACACCCTCTAAGTATTGGTTTCTAGCCCGTGTCTCCCTCAAGTGTTAGGAATTACAACCTACCTCTAGGCATTACCACTTATCCTACTCCTCTTGGGACGACCCTGTCTCTCACCAGACACTCCTCTCGGTGTACAAGTGTATTACAAAGTGATCTCATAATTAAGCACAAATACAACAATGGTTCTCTCTATTATGGATGAGAACACAATGAAAGCTCACACTCTAAGTTACAAGCCCACAACCCTAAATTATACTATGAATATAAATACAATAAGCTCAATAGGTTGTGTGTGAACAAAGAGTATAATCAAAACAAACTAAACTCAAATAAATATTCTAGCTTATGGAAATTATGAACAAAACAATAAATAATGGAAATTAGAAAAACTTCTTTATAGATTACAAGAGGGAGAGAGAGAGAAGGGTTGAAGCTCAAACACAAATGGTGATCTCCTCTAGATCTTGTGAAAATTGCTTCACAAAACCAAACTTGGAAACAAACACTAAAACAAACTTAAACACCCTTTAATCTTATTTAAAAACTTTCTTCTTATCAAATGAACTGAGGATATGCGGGGGTATTTATAGGAAACCCCAAAGCCAAGAAGAAACCAACAAAACCCATCAAAAAGACAAAAAACAGAAAGCTAGAAAAAACTAACCGTTGGGCCGTCAGTCGACTGATACTGTTCATCAGTCGACTAATGAGCTGACTGTTACAGGCCAGTAACACGATATCAGTCGACTGATGAACTCGTTAGTCAACCAATGACCTCATCAGTCGACTAGTCAGTCGGCCAAATAAGAAACAGAAACTATTGGTTATTCCAGGCGATTTTTTTAGTCGACTGAACACTTGCATCAGTCGACTAATAACATAATATCAGCCTATTTTGAATAGTAAAACTGATTTTTGAAGTATTTTTAAAAATAGCGAATAAATTTTAAAAAATGTAAAACTTTGAAAAATGTTTATAAATATGTTAATGAACATGTTAAAAAAAGAATTTTTAGAATTGCACTTCTTATTTGTGAAAACTCATCATTTTTTAAAACTAGTCCAAAACATGAAAATACAACAACACTTGTTTTGTCATTTTGACTAAATCATGTTTTGAAAACTCTTATATGGCTTTATAGACTTGATAAAAGGTATATATTGATGCTCGTAAACAAACAGTTCATGGGGGTGTCCCGCTGTTGGATGCAGCTTTGATCCTGACGACGGTGGGGAAGAAGGAGAGGATGAATGTTGGGGTTGGCTCCTCCTCTAACTTTATGCCTGATTCTGAGTACGCGGGGTGGACTGACAGCCTGCACATGTAAGAATCGTAGGAGTATGGTGCTAGTTTCCCCGTGGTACCTCCGACGGTCAAGTCAGTTGATGAACTTGAGAAGGATTTGTTAGGAGGCCCCTGGGCCATTGAGGTCATTGCAGGGGGTTTTCCTCTTGGGAATATTAAAAATACAAAAGAGAGAGTGAAGCTAAGGTGCAAGAAGAAGTAACCAAAGAGCCCTCTCCACCCTTACCTTTCTTACCTCCTTTTATAGCCCCTCTCTGCCTCTGGGAGTTTAACCCTCGGCTTTTATTGACTATGCACAAGAGGCGGTTTGAAAGGTAAACAGGCAGGCTGCTGAGTCATCTTTCTTTCTTCGGGTGTCGGCAGGTGACTAGGAGGGAAGTCACTCGGTGTCAGGGGAGAGAAGTCTTCTCAGTGCTCTGGGTTTATTAGAGTAGGCATGGTGTAGGGTAGGTCGGCTGCGTGGCCGTCCTTCTCCCTCTCCAAGTGGCGACTGGGAATTGGAAGAGAAGTCATTCGTTGTACAGAGAAGCATCATGATGATTCTCTGGGAAATAACTTGTGAGTGGAACGGGCGGCTTGTGCAGGAGATCCTTGTCAGAGCGTATATATTGATGGGATTGATCAATGCTGTAGCTTCGAGTGACATTTGAAGTGATCCCGATCGGATCTTATCCCTTTAGTCGAGGCGGGTTGATCCGTGAGCCATCATTATGATTTGCCAACCCGACAGTCGAGTAGACTTCGGGTCGGGCGTGTAATCGAGTCGTCTGCTCGAGGAGTCATCTTAATTGCTAGGGAACGACTCATCCCGTTCTTCGAGTCAGTCATGATGACCTGTCGGTCAGAATAAGGCTTGTCTGCTTGCCTAGTCGAGGGGCTTAGCTCTGACTATGCTTTCGAGCCTCTAAAGTCGATTCGGTCCATAGCTCACTTAGGCTTATATAAGTATTCTTCCTGTACTTCTATTTTGTTACGGTGAATGACCATAACAGTATAACCTATTATTCTAAAGTCTATAACCCAAAAACACAATATATTTCCAAATATAATAGAATATGAAACATATGAATGTGTATATGAATATATATTTGTTTCATATCTACAAAGTTAAACCAAATCAAAACAATAAATATGAAATATGTAATTTCATATTTATATAAACTTGAAAACCAAAACATTAAACCAAATCAAAACAATAAATATGAAATATGTAATTTCATATTTATATAAACTTGAAAACCAAAACATGTATGTATATATATATGTAATTTCATATTTATATAAACTTGAAAACCAAAACATGTATGTATATATATAACTATATATATACACATAGAAACCAATAAAATGTGTGTGTATATGATATTGAGATTAAAGTACTAAACACACATAATATAAACATATACTAAATATACCCAAGCTTGATGAATGTCTTCAATAAGCATGACTTGGTAAACTTGTGGATGAAGCTTGAACTTGGATCTTAAACTTCAATTGTATTGCTTCACTCCACTATTCTGCAAACCTCCATCGGATATGATTGTGAATGCTCGATTCCATCCATTCTCTAACATATTGTTTGTCTATAATAAATACAAAAATACAAATACTAGATAAATAACATTAGTAGTAAATTATTTGTTAAACATTATCAAAACAAAAAGGCCAACAACTAGAGCCTTACTTGCCTTGCTAATTTGCATGCCAATTGGGCTATGATCAATTACATATCAGCAACCCGAATACTCATTTACAGTCTGAGGGTAGCCTTATTGATGGGGGTGAGAGGGTGGTTTAGGACAATCACGGGATGTACGGGTGCCCACTTCTCGCTCCCGCATCAAAGTCCTTCACTCCGCAAGACACTTGCTTATTGCAAGTGGCACTACACCACCAACACAATGATTCCTGGCTTTAATGTCAACTCCTTAGGATTACACCTCATCAAAGGTCGTTTAAGATTTGGGGATGCTTCAAGGAGTCGTATGCCGGGATTCAAGGCGTTCCAGTGTGCGGAGGAGGCTATAGGGGGAGAAGAGGCTCAGCCTTCGAGCCTCCATGAAACTTATCAAGAGGTACTCACAGAACTTGGTGAGAGTACGCTTTGAGGGTCTCCTCGTATCAAAGAATACGAGAGTTATATGCTCGCCGCTGTTAGAGAAGGCGAGGCTTTTGGAGCTGAAGCTGCTGCTGGTGAACCCATGGAGCTTACTCGTGTCGGTGAGTATCTTGAGCGTCTCAACACGACATTGCCGAGCACACATCCCAACCTGTTGGTGCCTATATGGAGAGCTTTTCCCAGCCACCAACCAAAGCTTTGAACATCCCAAGCTCCAAAGAGGGGTCACATATTCGATTTGAGCCTCAGGAGCCCTTGGTTTTGGAAACAACCATTCTGGCTCCGGACATATCAACATCATCTGCCCTTGAGGAAATAATTCCAGCTATGGAATCCACTAGTACGTCGATCTTTATTCATTGTTTTGAACTTTGAGTTGTCATCTTTTTATGCTTATCTTTTGACGTTTTCATAGAGCGAACTGAAGAAGCTGGAGCCTCAAGGAGGCTGGGAAAGAAGTCAAAGAGACAGGAGCCTGTGAGGAAATCAAAATGCATTGTTTCTAAAAGACCGAGGTGGGAAGCTCAAGAAGCCATCTCCCCTCCTGCTGAGCACGTTGAAGCTGAGCCACAATCTAAAGATGACGTCCCTCTGCTTTGATGTCACATCATGTCATGGGCTGAGTCCAGCGTGAGCACTGTAGCCACAATTCCTGCTCTAGGTAAGATAGCTCCACACCTGTCATTGTCTTTTCGAGTATCGATTATGCTAACTGGTTTTTTATGGGGGCAAATATCCTCCTAGTCATTTCTGCTGAATCGACAACTATTCTCGACGCGACTACTAGAGCAAAAGTAGTGGCGACTACTGAATTGTTAGTAGGAATGTCACCTATTGTCATGACTATCTCCACTTTGTCTGTGAGAGATGAAGTTTCGGTCTTACCGATAGTTGCTGTTGCTTCTGCTCCCAGCACTCTACTAGATATCACTACGGTCGAGGTATTTGCTCCACCCGTGGTCTCCACACAAGCGACACCCTCATCTCCTAGTCATCTCGAGATGGTCTCTTCAAGTGCCACAACTTCCTCCTCCTTTGCTCAAGGGAAGGACTATGGAGTGTCGAAAATTATGGAGAACTTCCTCACCATTTTGAAAGACTCCCCTTCTTGGGTATTGGATCAAGGTGATGACTTCGTCGGGATCAAGGTGGTGTTAGACGCTCTTTTGGACTTGATGTAGAGCCTGACTGGCCAGCTACGAAGCTGTGCTGTCATACCCTCTTGCAGACTTGATGTAGGACCTCATCAGGAGATGTCAGGCTCATCGTGATCGACCTCTTCTCCCTCTTGCTGAAGAACGAGCCAGACAATATTTAAGGCAGAGGGATGACCCCATCTTCGCACTTCGACGCTAAGTGATTGAAAAGAAGAAAAGAGTTGAAGAGCTCAAAGGGATCAGCGAGAAGTTGTCCAGCAAGCACCAAAAGGCCACTTACGCTAAGTAGAACAATTAGGTTCTAATCGAATCTTATAGTGCTGCTCTTGCTGAGATCCAAGCTAAGCTGGCGATAACGAAAAATGACCTAAGGGCAGCGGTAGAGATGCAGCAGATACTGGCAACCAAGAAGGAGGAGCTGCATTCATCGCTTCAGACTGAGCTCAATGAATTAGAGAAGCTGGAGAGTGTCGTGAGTAGCGTGGTGATGTCTACTAATGAGGAGCTGTGTAAGAAGGCGTTAGAAGAAGTTGAAGCGGATCACTGAAGGTCATCATTGGGCAAACTCACGGAAGAACTTCGCAAGGCCGTCCGATTCTCCTGAGCTTGATTTATGTAATCCAACTCTTATTGCAACAACTTCTCATGAATAAAACTATCATTTTGTCCATCATTTTTTTTGAATAACCATGGCTTACAATTTTTAGCAAATCCCCAGCTATCAACGGACTTGACGTGTCTTTACTGACTACCGTTTGAGTCGAACTAGTCATGCTTTTTTCCTTAGCATGGTAAGTTATCGAGAAGTTTCTCTTAGGCTTAATACTAAGATTTTTCCTCTATCCTTAGCCGTTCAGGGTGTTGGATTAAGTATTTGAGCATGATTATAATAGTTAAGTTGCAATCAAGTTTGGTTATGTTGTTTAGTGTAACAGCTCAACCTGGAGATTTGAAAGTGAGGCTCATCATATGGCAGACCTGTTATTTTAAGAAGTGGTCATTTGCGGGAATGACCAGAGGAGTATGATGATATATATCATTAATACAATAACGATCTCCGATTTGCATAGTGACTCATCACTCGGCAGGTCACTATTCGAGAATAAGGGGGTAGATAGGGGCACATCGGCTGATAGGCCATTATCAATAAACAATGTTGTTTGTGGAAAAATTCGATGTAAAAGAAGCGAAAGGAAAATTGATTTGTATTCCTTTAATCTCAGTTATAATTTGGATTCCGATTACAAAAGAGAGGAGAATGAATCTGGATTCTCCCCTTTGTTTAATTCTGGATTCTTCACGGTGGCGATGGAGTGCTTTCTTCGAATGCTTGCGTCGAACTTGCTCTCTGTTGACGATCCGATGTCTTGTTTCACTGGAACGTGGTCTTCTCTTCACGATTTGACGTTGTGGAGAACTCTGAACGAGTTTAAAACTCTATGAAAGAGTTGATTTAACCGAAAGTCGATTATAAGCCAAGGATGAAGAAGATCTTGTTGCCGATCTCCAAAGCTCTAACCGAAGGATGAAGGATCCTCTTTTCGCTGCCAAGAAGTTCCAACCGACCGAACCCCGAACTGAATTGATTTTTAGTTATTTATAGGGGATTAAGGGGTGTAACCACCTCCTTAATTCGCTCCTAAGTGGGGGTAATAGGATGTAACCGCCCACCCTAAATCACTCCTGAGTGGAGTTGTGATCCCCTCGTATCGTAAGAAACGGTTTTGAAACCGTTCAGCTCGTGTTTGAACGAGTCAAACGCAAATCCTGCATTCTGGAATGAAATCTACGTTTGAACGCAGCGTCTGGATGCTCAGACGCGGCGTCTTGTTGGAAGCTGCGTTGGCAGTTTGTTGGAAGCTGTGTTTGCGGCCGAACATGAGCTGCGTTGGAGGCCGAATCTGAGCTGCGTTTGTAGCTTTTGGAGCTGCTTTTGCGGCCAAACATGAGCTGCGTTGGCGGCCGAATCTGAGCTGCGTTTGCAGCTTTTGGAGCTGCGTTTGCAGCTTTTGGAGCTGCGTTTGAGCTGCGTTCGTGGCTATGAACGCGGCGCATGCAGCTTTCGGAGGCTGCGTTTGAGCTGCGTTCGTGGCTATGAACGCGGCGCATCTTGATGCTGGTACGCGGGGAGGACTTCAACGTCTTGATTTGAAGAGACCGTCGATTTGTAGTCTCTTTCTGTCGAAGTGTTGCAAAGATCGTTATTTTGTAATCTTTACTTTAGCTCTCTGATATGTGAGAGTCATCAGATTGTAACTCCTGATGTTGATTATGGAGGCTGTTGATTAGAGCTTTCATCAATTGTTGTGAAGGTCATCAGATTGTAACCTTCATCGATCCACGTGAAAGTCTTCAAATTGTATCCTTCTGGAAGTCGTCAGATTGTAACTTTCATCATCGGTGTTTGATGGGAATCAGCTATCTATTATGATTTTTAGACAGCCTACAAATGTCATTTGTAGAAATAACGGTGTAGAAATAATCAAGTCATTCAGTGATATGAGAGTATAACGACTGCGATTGGAAGAAAGGTATATCATATGGTAGGTCACTATCTTCGATTGTTCTAAGAAGATAGAACATTCGGAAAAGATCAAATACTGAATTGTCGTATGTTAGATTACTATCTTGATCAAATGACAAGTAGGCCACTACTTGACAAAGTATTTTCAATGGAGGTCGAAGAGTTGACTATCTGAGGTAATTGTTAATATGATAGTTTATTATGGACCCGCCATCCTGTTGAAAAGGATTGGTGGGAGAATCCAGTGGGAGATTGAACTATTTGAGGTAATAATTAATGTGATAGTTTTGTATGAACCCGCAATCCTATTGAAGAGAATTAGTGGGAGAGTTTGGAGGAAATTGACTGTTAGAGATAATCATTAACGTGATAGTTTTGTGTGGACTCTCCATCCTATAGATGAAGAGGATTGGTGGGTAAATTTGGAGGATGGTAAGGGATGGAATTTTCACCTTAGTTAACCTCATGAGAGTTGAAAGAGTTTTAATAGCTTTAACAATACCGAGGATCATGTTCCTCGATATTGTTAAGGTCAGACATCATCACTGCATCAGTGGTGTTCGAACCTGCAGTGTTGTTGGGATTTGGAATGATCTCTTTTCCTTGCATATGAGCATAATAGTCCTTGGCAATCATGAAGACCTTTGCCGGGAAGTGGTTGGTATATAAGAAGCCTATAGATAGTAGTAGGCTGTCTAAAAATTACTGTAGATAGCTAATTCTCATCAAACACCAATGATAAAAATTACAATTTGATGGCTTCTAGAAAGCTATAATTTGAAAACTTTTACGTAGATCGATGAATGTTACAATTTAATAACCTTTACAATAACCGATAAAAGCTCTAATTCAACAACCTTCACAATCAACATCGGGAGTTACAATCTGAAGACTCTTATATTTTCAAGGAACCAAGATGAAGATTACAAGATGATGATCTTTACAATGCTTTAGCAAAAGAGACTACAAATTTACAGTCTTTTTAAATCAAGATGCAAAGCTCACCTTTGCGTCCTAGATTCAAAACGTAGAGGTCATGCTCGTGTTTCAGATTCAAAATGCAGAGGTTATGGCTGCGTTTTAGATTCAAAACATAGGGCTTACCATTGCGTTTCTAACAGCTAGTGCAGAGCTCAACTCTGCGTTCCAATCCCAGAATGCAGAGTTCGTGCCAGAATGTGGATTTTCCATTTTCACGATTTGAGGGGATCACTCCCTCACTTAAGAGTGAATTAAGGGGGCAGTTACACCCTTTAATCCCCTATAAATGGCGGAAAACTCAACTGAGTTTGGGATCTCTAATGGAATCAACTTTTTGCATCCAAAATATCGCATAAAGAGAGATCAACATTCGTGTTCTTAGAGATCTTGGAGCATCCTTCAGCGGCAAAGGTCTTGGAGCTTAGATCTTGGCTATAAACTGATTTTTAGTTAAATCAATTAACTCTTTACAGAGTTTTAAACTCGCTCTGAGTTCTTAAACTCGTTAAGAGTTATTTTCAAACTTACCATGCAAGTTCTCCTCAATGTTAATCAAGAGGAAGATATCGTGTTCCAACGAAGTGAAATGTTCGGTTCCTCAATGGGATACAAGGATCTAAGCTCCCATCGATACTGAGAAGAACCCAGGTTAAACAAAGGAAAGGGTCTCCATCGATCCTTTCTCTCTTTTATAACTCGAAAAACCGATCAAGAAGATTGTAATTTTTTTTCTAAGTTTGTTAGAGAGATTGGATTTGAGAGAATTGTAATTCATTCTTTTTCTAAATCTGTTAGAGATAATAATACAAATTCAATTCTCTATTTTCTTCTTCTAATTTTGCCACCAAATAGTAGTACTTCTTCAAAAATTTACCGTTGATAGGCATCATGATCTTATCGCCATCTTGATTGATTAGGCGATATGTTCTATTTGAGTAGACCATTTCTTCTACAAATGGTCATTCCATTTCGGTTCGAACTTGCTTTTCTTTTTGGAGTTTAGAACCATTGGACGTTAGACGGCGAGAACCAAGTCACCTTTCTTAAAAATGCGGTGTTTGACTTTCTTGTCAAACTCTTTGGAGATGTGAGCCTGATAAAGCTCGATATGATGTTGAGCTTGTAGTCACTTTTCGTCTAGCGCTTCAAGTTCTTCAAGACGTCGGCGATGACTTTCTTCCGTTATCATACCAGTCACAAGTGCTATCCAAAGGGATGAAATTTAAACTTTCAATGACAATACAGCTTCACGTCCATATATCAAGGAGTATGGCATAGCACCTGTTGGCACACAAACCGTCGTGTAATACGCCCATAAGCTTTGACCTAACTTCTTGTCTCAGTCTCGCTTGCTTGTGGAGACTAACTTGGTGAGAATTTTAATGATGGTCTTATTGAAAGCTTCCACTTGACCATTCACAGTAAGGTTATAGACTGTTGATGCTAATTTTTTTATCATGAAATTGTTGCAGAATCGTGTGAAGGCCAGACTAACAAACTGGGGTCCATTATCATAGATGATGCGTCTTGAGACACCATACCTGTATATGATATGGTGTTTGATGTACTTAACTACATCACTTGTTTGACTTCTCTTAATGGAATTGCTTCAGCCTATTTAGAAAAGTAGTCGGTTATTGTCAGGATGAAGTGATGTCCTTTCACAGAAGGTGGGGAAATTGGCCTGATGATGTCCATACCCTATGTTTCAAATGGTTTTGAAGTGGCTAAAGAATGTAGATGCTCCGACGGCTGATGTATGTAGCTGGCATGTATATGGCATGCGCGACATCGTTTGGCGTAGGCAATGGCATCGCTGAACATCTTTGGCTATTAGTAGCCTAGTCTACGCAGACGGTCCCACAGATTAGGTCCTGACTGGTGAGCTCCACAGATGCCATCTTGGGCTTCTTTAAGGACTTCTTCTCCTTCTTTGTTAGACAAACATCGAAGCAACAATCCGTCGTATGACCTCATGTACAGGGTTTGTGACATGGAATCGTAATAGAATCTTGTCGCTCGTCTGTGGAACGATTCTCTTTCTTTAACGTCTTCCGACAGTAAACCATATAAGACATAATCGATGATTGAGAATCGCTAATCTCTAGGTTCGAATACTTTGGGATCTTCATCGACCGTGTTGACTTACAATGCATACTTCGGTCGGAACAATTATCTGCTGGCTACAGTGACTCGCTGAGTAGTTCCCTCAGGCAGAGCTAGTGTAGCTGCGAGTGATGCTAAAGCATCGACATATGTATTCTTGAGGCGAGGCACATGATCAATGTAGAAACCTTCAAAAATTAGCCAATGTGATGACCACTTTGTGGTAAGGGATCAGATCCTCATGTCTGACTTCAAACTCCCCTTTTAGCTGGTTGATAACGAGTTTCGAGTCGCCATATGCTTCTAGATGCTTTACCCCCGGCTTCTTGGCTAGGTCAAGACCAATTAGCAAAGCATTATACTCGGCTATATTGTTAGAACAAAGCTCTGTCAGAGAGAAAGCTCGAGATAGTATATGATTTTATGGAGAAACCAAGACTACCTCTACTCTAGTAATAATTGTAGCTTTAGGGTTTGTTCTTGATGCGTCGTCAAAGAATAGCTGCTATACCTGTTCTTTCAAGACCACATTGGCTTCGCTGGTCTCTTCTGGCATGTTTTAGTATAAATCAACTCTTCCCTCTAAGGGGTGATTGGCAAGGAGATCACAGAAAGTGTGCCTTGAAGAAAGAGCTACCGAAAGTGTTCACCTCCACAGCCATCTCACTAGTGGGTAGTTCATGTTAAACTAGCCCGGGATATAAATCGGTAACATGACGACCGCCACTGTCTACTCTGGCACCATACTTAAAAAAGTAGCCACAGGTGACCCCATCTTATGTTAGGGTCAACTCTCAGTCCATCTTCGGGGGGATTGAAGTCGCTTTGATGAAGGTAAGAGAGTGATCACGCAACATAGGGGGAGTGAAGAAGCGTCTCTCGCCCACTGTCCTAAGTCACCGATATGTCCCAAAGTCTAACATATCGAGGTTAGGCGTGGAATCACCGAGCATGAAGATAGGCTTTGGAATCCTTTTTTCGGTCTGTGATCAAACGCCTTAGTGTAGCACTCGAGAGCTCAGAGAGTTAGCCAAACACCTCTGGACTTCGGTTCTAAAAAATGGGAAGATTCTCAAGCATGGGATAGCGGGGTTGGTCTGTTCTTATTTGGGTGGTATCTAATCCGATGTCGCCACATGAAGAAATCAGAGCAGATGAATGCAGAAATGCAAGAGGAAAAACAACGGAGTTAGCCCAAATTATCTAAACTGGATAATCCTTAGCTAAAAGACGAACCTCACCCAAAGAGAGACGAACCTCATCAAATCAGACGAACTTTGTCCAACAGACGAACCTCGTCAGAAAAGACGAGGCTCATCAAATCAATGAGCTTTGCCCAGCGGACGAACCTCGTCTAATAGACGAATCTCGTTAGAAGAGACAAGTCTCATCAAATCAACGAGTCTCACCTAGCAGACGAACCTCGTCTACCAGATGAACTTCGTCTCAAAAGAGGAAACTGTTCGTCTCCTTAGAAAAATCAGGCTGAAATAGGCAAAGTTTACTGTTCTAACGCAAAGTTTGTGTTCAATTAGAATCTGATCTGATGAGGATTCAACCTGAGACAATCAGTAAGGGGACAGCATCGCCCGAAGAACTTACTGTTTTATTTCCCTTGCCCTTGCCGGCAGCGGTTTTTGTAGCCATGAATTTCGATGAAAGAAGAAACTTGAAGATGGAAGCTCTGCGAGGGTTGAAATATATCAGGATTTCGACTCTGGAACATTGAGAAATCCTCAAATGAGCGAGCTACTACAAAGGCCAAGAGATCAGGGATCGGGTCAGAAGAGTTACCTGAAGTGACAAAGTCATCAACTTTGCCTACCTCACCGGCGACGATTATCGGAGCTTGGAGTCTAATAGGAAGCAAAGGTGGAAGTCTTAAAATGGTTCGTCTCCTCTGAATCATTTTGGAAACAAGGCACAGAAGAGGAAGATGAATCATCTCGAAAACGACTGCCTATTTATAGGGGAAGGAGCCAACCAAGTGGCTGGGACTCATTACACGAATCCCTAAGCACCAAACCGCCGATGGGTGATGTAAATGAAGTGATGCCATCAATTGCATTTGTAATTAACGCTAAAAAACGTGGCTCGAAACAACACATTTAATACTCAAGACTTAACGTTGACGAGATGAAACGACGGATTCTTGTGGATCAACAGTCTTGGAACTGTTGAAAGTTGCCACGTCGT
The DNA here is from genome assembly GCF_001876935.1 of Asparagus officinalis. NCBI lineage: Eukaryota > Viridiplantae > Streptophyta > Magnoliopsida > Asparagales > Asparagaceae > Asparagus > Asparagus officinalis. Next base: position 32,352,114 of record NC_033796.1, read on the forward strand.
TCAACGAGATTTATTCTCGTTCCTAAGTCAAAAAAAAAAAAAAAACGAGGGTCGCTGTTTCAATCTGGACTTAAGTATTGAAACTCGATCAAAAGTGGATTCGAACATCGTCTTCGACGAAGGTCGTTCCTCTAATTGGACTCAAGTGTTGAGACTTGATTAAAATAGGATCCGAACCTCGTCTTTGACGAAGGTCGTTCCTTTAATTATACTCAAGTGTTGGATCCGAACCTCGTCTTCGACGAAGGTCGTTCCTTTAATTATACTCAAGTGTTGGATCCGAACCTCGTCTTTGACGAAGGTCGTTCCTTTAATTATTCTCAAGTGTTGGATCCGAACCTCGTCTTCGACGAAGGTCGTTCCTTTAATTATACTTAAATGTTGGGTCCGAACCTCTTCTTCCACGAAGGTCGTTCCTCTAATTGGACTCAAGTGTTGAGACTCGATTAAAATCAGATTTGAACCTCGTATTCGACGAAGGTCATCCTGTTAATTGGGCTCAAACACTGAGGCTTAATTGAACGATGGTAGAACCTTGTTATATCAAATACAAAGCAATGAAGTTCACCATGTGTTAAAATACAAGGTAGAGCTAGTGGACAAAAATAGCCGAAGTTTTACTTATATATAAAAAAAAGATATAGAGCTAAATGGATCCAGTAATCCGACGAATCTCCTCAGTGAGCTTAGCTATGGATTTCTGGTTTTCTGCCTCAACGTCAGCCAAAGCATGTCTACGCAGCTCCTCATCAGGATAGGCACTCATGTCATTTATAGTTTTTTCTAGCTGCTCCATTCGATTAATTTCTGCTTGAAGCAAGAGTTGAGCTTGAAGATGGTCGACCTGACGTTGCTTTTGAAGTTCAGCGTTTGCAACCTTTCTACCTTCACGGGACAAATTCTCTTTAATCTTTTTAAACTCCTTAATTCGTTGCTTGGTCTCAAGTAATTGACGGTCAAGTTCAAATAAGGAGTCATCCTTTTGTCGTATAGATTGCATGGCTCGTTCTTCAGCTAAAGGGTAAAGAGATCGAGATCGACGATCTTGCCTTTGATTGAAAAGATCTTCAACCTTGGTCAGATACAACCAATACGATAACACTGCAAAGTCGGAGGTCAAATTCTTCATTAAGTCTTAGAAAGGTACCAGCACCTCTTTAACCCCACGAAGTCCCCTCCATGATCTAAAACCTGAGCGGAAGATTCTCTCAGAATGCTGAGAAAGTTCTCTGATATTTTCAATACGGTAAAATTTCTCGCTAAAAGAGTAGGAGAGGTGTGTGAGCTGCTAGAGGACACCATTACATGAGGAGCGGCAGAAGAAACTCTAGCTGCTATGAAAACTGGCGGTGCATTGCACACAATGGGAGTGTTAATAGTTATACCAACCATTACAGTAGTTGTAGGAACAACAGTGACTACAGTACTTGGTACGATGCAAGTCTTAGTCATCGCAATGAAACTCATAGACATAACACCTGTATCCATAATTGTTAGTACCTTAGAAATCCAGAAAGGTAAATGACTATACGTCTATCTTACCAGGATCAACATGAGCGTCTTCGATGTGAGTACTCGGCGCCGAACGCAGTCCAGAGCGGAGTCGAGCTAAAGGAATCTCATCCTCAAGTTCCGAATCCATCTCAACACTGAGTGACTCTATCAAAGGAGTCATGGATGGAGAAATATTACGCCTTGGTCTTTTGGCGACGCGTTTAGACTTGCGCATTTTCCCAATTTCCTTAGACTTTTCTCCCACTTGTCTCGGGGCCTCTTCTTCTGCAGTTTCTTCTGAATAAGAAGTATCAGAGGGAAACAAGTCAAAATTAAGACAAGTTAAAGTTGGCATACTAGTGATCCCTTTGTCGGGATGTGGTTCCTCAAGAATCGGGGATTGTCGATGAGAGCCTTCAGCAGTAGATCCATGTGGAGAAAGCTCACAAGGTTTGTCCATGGGGGCGAAATCCTCAAATCCATCAAGATTTGCTCCATCTCTAAGAGCAACTCCTATATCGGAAGTAGCATGCATGTGGCTTCCATATTCGTCAACACGAGGAGATCTATGAGATACGCTCTCATTCAGAGCTGCATCTATCTCCTCCTGAGTTTCATGAGGGCTGGGAGGAGTGGTTTCTTCTACCCCGGCACTCGCTTCAGCGTATAAGAACTCCTTGAGTCCTGGTATACGACTTCGTCTAGAAGCATTTCCAGATCTGTATCGACACCGGATGTAACGCAGCCCCGAAGAATTCACATTGAAGTTGGGGATTGCTGCGTTTTCCATACAGTGCCACTTGCAATAAGCAAGTGTGGTCCAAAGCTACGGATTTTGTGGTGGAAGCAAGAAATGAGCACCTGTGCCACCGATAATAGTCCAGTACCAAGCTCTAGCCCCAATAATTAAGCCACAACCCTCAGATATCAGTTGAGTATTAGGATTACCAACGTATAACTGAGTGTAGCCGAATTAGCGAGCGAAGCGACAAGGCAAGTAAGGCTCCAACACGCACATTGGGCCGAAACGATAAATATGATACCCGGGGCGAATAGTCATAAGCCACATGAAGCAGCCAAGTGACAGAGAAGAATAACCCCGACCATTTGATGCATCCACGATGGCCTGTCCATAGCCGGTTTCGGGAAAATGAGGAAAACATCGATTGAATTCCCATCTCTTCTGGTCACGGAGAATGCGCCTTACCAAGGCCAAGTAATGGTACTCCCAGTCTAAATTCTCCAACCTTTGAATGAAGGGAATGATTTCACCCTCTGTACGAGCAGAAGGCATGCCCATAAGGGTTGGACAGTGCAGAACAACCTATGCCATGAAATAAGTGTATGGCAAGCCAACCTTTGGATTCTCGTTACCACGACAAAATTAGTAACATAAACTCCACAATCCATAGTGGATGCGAGCAATCATAGCAGGAAGAAGGGCATAAGAGCGGCCGTGTGCTAAACATACGGCTGGAAACACCACTTCCATTAGCAGCAAGTCAAAATTTCCCAAAACAACAGCGACTTGATGAAGCCACAACATGAGATATCCTGCCAGCAACGCCTTAGAAGAGATAGGCTCTCCACCTTGAAAGAAATAACTTTCAAAGGTGGTACCAACAGGGTAACCTTGTTCATCTGATTCTGATACCCGATGCATGGGCGGATGAGCGAGTACCCATCGCGACAATTCACTCGCGTCGCAAGGACCCAAGGGCACCACAGGGTCATTTTTATGCTCCAAATTCTTGAAGAGATATCGCGCCCAGATGTTATGGCTGAGGAGTCTTTCATCCTTCTTATTGAGCCGTCCTTCCACATTCATACAAATTTGGTAATGACATATTATTTCCCAAAAGGTCTCTACCACTTGGGGTTGTTCCTTCTCTAGAGCAACTAATTCCCGTTAACCTGGGATATACTCCTCATAAGGATAATTCCCGTTCGGCAGCCCAGGGACTTCTTCCATCTTGTGAAGAGCAATCCCTATCTCTCTATCAGAGTAAAGAAAGTACGGATTGTAGAGTTATACAACTCCAAAATACCAAAGAACTGGTGGGAGTTATTGATCAACCCGACTTGTGTCACCCTGATGGGCGCATAAAGGCCAAACCTTTGCAGATCTTCCTGGTTCTCCTACAAAATGTATTCGGTGACACGAGGCCACCATTGTGTAGGACTCCAATGAGACCAGCCTAGAGTTCTAAAATCCTTAGCGGGGAATTGACCTTTCTTCCTAAAGAATGCACGACCAAAAGCGTTAGCCTCCTCAGGAGTCTCACAAATAGAGAGTTCTTTTTGAAAAAGCCCAGGGTGTAATCCGGTGATGTAACGTCCACCACTATTTATCTTTGCGCTGCTCTGAGAAAAGTGGCCACATATGACCCCATCTTGTACTGGGGTTAAATCCCAGTCCATTCTTTTGGGAGCCGAGACAATCTTCAAAGCAGTAAGAGAGACGTCACGCTCCATCCGAGGCAAGAACAAGTTTTGCCCATTTACGGTTCTCAACCATTCATAAGTCCTGATCTCTAATAAATTAGGATCTTCTGAAGAGTCTCCAAACAAGAGAACAGGTTTCACAATGGGTTCACGATTAATAGACTATAATGGAGCATCAGTGATCATACGCCTAAACGTGGAAACTGAAGGTTCAGAGAGGAGATCAACTTCTTCTGGCCCCCATTCTCCGAACAAAGGAATACTCTTAAGGGCAGAGTAATGAGGATGAATTGTAGTTGACTGAGTACCATCCGCTCCGAGATCACCATGTTGGGGAAGTGGAGTAGAAGGATATCACTGTACGAAAAGACAAATAAGATTAGTCTCGAGCAGCAGTCACGGCCAAATTACACGAATGTCATTCTGGCAACGAACGTCGAAATTCGTTCGAATGATTTACCTCGTGTTACAACAAAATGTTAAACTTCATTGGTCGAGCAAGCTCATTCAACCTCGACAGGGATAACGAGGTTCATTAGTTCAGCGAGGTTCATTGGAGAACATGAAGTTCATCATCTGAAGACAAAATTCACCAATCCAATGACCATAGTCGATGAAAAGATGAAGTTCATCATATAAACAAATTTTGTTTAACAATTCTAGAGGATGACCCTCGTCAGGATAGCCAACAATGTTGGACATGTGAAGTTCAACTTGCAGATAAGGCTCATAGAAAGACGAAACAAGTCATAGAGACGAGAATCATCGATGACGAACCTCATCCAGCCAAAAAGACACCATCTTTATGATGAGTCTGGAAGAAACTATTCATCTTCCTGAAGAAACCCAAGTCTAAAATGGACAGGGTTGACATCCCTCAGAATGCAAATCATGCGTTTAAGATCTATTACCTGAAAATGTGGGTAGAACGCCAGGTTCGTGCGAAGAGCCAGCAACCTTGTTACCCTTGCTCTTGCTTTGGTCTACAGCGGTCTTAGGGGCCATTGATTTCACTTGAAGGGTTTGCGAAGAAAGAAAGATCGGAAATTTGAGAAGAGGAGTTCAGATAACCCAAACGACATAGAGAGAAGAAAGGACTTCTCATATGATGATGCCCTATTTATAGGGGCGGGAAAAGGGGCGAATCAAGGATCGCGATCTTCAGTTAAGGTCGTTTGATGAGAGCTCTCCCCAACAAGATCTGCGGATGGGATTCACGAAGATTTCCAATCACCAGCTAGCAATCATTCACTAGGTCTGGGAAAGGCGTATAGCAGCACCACTGACGAAGCCGCAAGGTGTCATTTGTTAGATGTCCGTTATTCTGACAAGGCTCGTATAAAAGGACGAACTCCAGAACGAACCATGAGGTAATGCTCATTTTCGTAGCAAACACGAAGTTCATGATAAAACCAGGTTCGTGAGATAAACTCCTCAAGTTCGAAATGCCTGTTCAAAGTGTTTCAGACTACATACAACCCGATTCGAGTCTGAAAACTTTGAAGGGGGTTTTGTAGGATTCAAAACATGCCAAAACTCAAAATGTGAAAAGGAGGGTCAGGGGAACGAACCCCTTCTCAATCAGAAACAAGGTTCGTTGTTTAGAAAAGATCAACATCGAGAACGAGAGTCGCCACGCAGCAGAGCTCAACATCAAAAGATAAAGTTCATTATTGAATAGAACGGATCTACGAGACTCGAAACTCATCATTGGATACGAGTTTCGAGGTTCACTAGTGGATACGAGACTCGAAGCTCGTCATTGAATACGAGGTTCGAGGTTCATTGGTGAATATGGGGTTCGAAGCTCGTCAGTGGACACGAGGTTCAAAACTCATTACTAGACATGAAACTCATTAGTGAAGACGAGGCTTGTTAAAAGGGAACTTCCAAGAATTACTACGTAGTTGGACTCAGCTGTCGAAGAGGAAGTTCGTTAGTGAAAGCGAGGTTCGTCAAACGAAGTCAGTGAAGACAAAATTTGTCAGGAGAAGCTGGTCTATTGCAAGGTTTGCTTGGTAAGACGAACCTCGAGGCTCCTCTTACTTGACGAACTCCGTTTCAATTCAGGTCGAGGTTCGTCATCCACGTGGGATTTACCTATAAAGGCTCCGAAGACTTAGTCAGCTACATGGGCTAATCTTCAGGAGCACGTTACGACGTGCGCTGATTTGGAGGAGACAGTTACGCCCCTCTACCCATGATTATAGCACGTCGGTTATATGTTTAAAACCCTATAAATAGCCATCGGTGGTTACAGATAAAGGGGTTAGTTGATTGTTGATAAATTGGAGATTTCAAACTTAGACTTCAAGAAGCATCAAAGATCAAGGTTTTTGCACGTCGATTCGGAGTCCGAACCTCAATTCCAGCCGGCTAACGAACATCAGAAACGCTAGCAATCTTGGTTTGATCGTCAACGGGAGGCAAGCTCGACTCAAGCATCAAGGGAAGCATCCTTTCGCCACCTAGAACCCACCTTAAACAAAAGAGAAGCTAAATTAATCTTCTCTTCCTCTATAATCGAGAGAGTGAGTGATTGTAAGGGTTTCGTACCAAGTGATCGAACCCAGTTTTCTTAAAATAAGAGAATCAATCAATCCTTAAATTTTTTTCGACCCTACAGTAATGTTGTTATGATTCCACCTTGGAATCTAATTTGTACCCTTGGTTTTCCAATAAATTTCATATTTTTTCCGAGTAAAAAGTATATATGTAATGGGAAATAGATGAGGGTAATGCTACATCTTGTGCAACAAAGTGCAAAATGGAAGACAATGTGTTTTAACTTTAATTAGATAGAAATATATTTTGGAAGTGAGCTTATTGAGAATAATCAACTTCATGAGGATTTACACATTGAACGCACATCATGTGTGTGTGTGTGTATTGGTCAATGAAATAAAATTTTATTCAACTTCCATATATGAAATTATGTGCTACATCAAGAACACCAGCAAAACCTGGCAGTAAACATGAAGAAAAAAATTTACATTCATTCAAGTTTCTCTTCCATATGAAGAGGAAGTTTTTCATTGAGAACTTTAGAGTAGATGGAGATTTTGATAGTGCAGAATAATTTTTCAGGCTCCTGAACTTTATGCTGGAAAATTCTCATATTTCTCTCTTGCTAAATCAAATATACTGCTACCGAGAGGACTATTCTTTTTAATTTTTTCATAAGCCTCATTCCTTTGAGTCTGAAGCTATACCAACTGATAAGTTGATTCCAATCACATAATCTCCAAGAGAAATCCATCCAATTCATCACCTTGTTCCAGACATTTGCTGAAAATTGACATTCAAAGAAGAGGTGCTTGCATGTCTCCAATTGATGATTAGTATACAAAACACATTTGTTTATGTTCAATAATTCCATTCGGCATAATCTATCTTGTGTTAAGAGCCTGGAATAATTTGCTAGCCAAAGAATAAATGAATGCTTAGGATATTGTAATCACCTCCAAACTGTGTCGGCCCACACAGCTGAAGGTGCTTCTTGAATTATTTGCTAAAGATTTCCAGCATCACCAAATTTATTAATCATCATGTCCCTCACCTTAATGAGATGCTTCCACATCCAAGAATCATTCACTTTTAATTGAACCTGCCAGATTATTGAAGTTTGTAACTAGTTTTCATGTATCTATTTAATCCAAAAAAATCTTGCTTGAGGTGAATCATCCATAGGAGCTTGGTTGCCGTTGCATAGTTCCAGAATTTAGCTGAGTATAGTCCCAGACCCCCTTTCTTCTTCTCCTAGCAAACAACATTCCAATATAATAAGTGGATTTTCTGACCCCAGAGAAAAGAAGAGCACAAGCTATCAATTTTTTCTAGCACTCTAATTGGTAGAATATAATTGCTAGTCCAAAAATTTTGAATACCCAGGATCACTGATTTAATCAATTGGAGTTTCTAGCATGCGGAAGCTTTCTATTTTGTAGCCATCTATGAAATTGACCAGAAATTTTGCTGATCAATAGAGAACAATCCATCCACGATAGCCTCTTTGATATTAATGACATACTCAAGTATCTCACGGCAAAGATCCCTCTGAAAAATTCAAATATGAGCATAATTGGTGCTTTAAGCTCTCATCAAGTCCATTAAAAAAATAGTGCACTTGTTTGGATTGTCCTCTAATCCTAAAACTTTACTAAAATCTTGAAGACAATTGTGTAATCTTGTTATTGAATTCAAGTCAGCTTTGTTAAAGAGGAGCAAGTCATCAGTGAAGATCAAACAAGTAATCCCCAATCTAGAGCATTTAGGATGGAATTTGAATAATCTATCATCTTTGAGTATGCTTAATATTCTTGACAAATATTCCATACCAATCACAAACAAATAGGGTGATAAAGAGTCACCTTGTCTTAGACCTCTTGCTCCTTTAAAATATCTAAAATATCCATGTAGGGATCCACTGAGGGACAGTGAGTATTTTGGTGTGGTGATGCGTTCCATAATCCATTTTATCATTTTACTAGGGAAGCCTTGACCTTCTAGCATGGACTTGAGAAAATAAATCCCACTTGATTTTATCAAAGGCTTTTCTCAAATCAATATTCAGGATGACTCTTGGTGACGTATGTCTTCTACCATAGTGCTTAATGAGTTCATGAGCTAATAGGATGTTGCTTGAGATAAGCCTCCCCTTAACAAAAGTACTTTGAGCCTCACTAATCAAACATCCCATAACTTTCTAAATTCTATTGCCAATAATTTTAGATATGATCTTATAAACCATATTGCAATAGGATATCGATCTAAAATTAGAAGCTGTGTTTGGATTATGAATTTTAGGTACCAAAGTGATAGTTGTAGCATTGAATGTACCAAGTAATTTTCCAGAATTGAAAAAATATTCCACAGCCAGAAAAAGATCTTCACTGATGACATCCCATGCTGCCTTAAAGAATGAGGAATTGTATCCATCAGGGTCAGAGGCTTTATCTTTAGAAATTGAGAACACAGCTTGCCTAATTTCCTCTCTTGTAACTGGAAGACTCAGAGTATTACTTTGATTAGAAGAGAGAATAGGACCTTTGGAGATCACATCAGGATCAAGACTTTGAGTTGTAACTACAGTACCCAGGAGTTTCTCATAATACCTTGTGAACTCAGAGATTATTCCAGGCATATCAGTAATTCTAGAGTCATTTTCAGAACATAAAGATAACACCCTGCTATGATGTCTTTTTGCCTTCATAGTAGAATGGAAAAACTGAGAATTTTTATCACCATGTAGCCCCCATTTGATATTAGCTTTCTGCCTGAGGAAGGAAATCTCACAATCTAGTAATTTTGTGTATTTTTGAACACATTCTTTCTCCTGTAAAATCAGTTCTGAGTTGAAGAGGTCAATACTCAATTGTTTCTGAATGGTTAACAGCTCCTCTCTAGCTCTGAGCACTTGTTCACTTATATTCATAAAATGTTTCTTATTAAGCTCCTTTAGTGGAGGTTTAAGATTCTTTAATTTTGAGTGGAATTTGTACATGTTATACCCAATAATGCTTTGATCCCAAACTGATTTGACAGCTAGGAGAAATTGAGAATGATTAACCCACATATTGAAAAATTTAAAAGACCTTTTCCCCTCAAAAATCTCATCACTAGTTATTAGGGCTGGGGAGTGATCTGAATAGTCTAGCATCAAAAATTCTGCTTGACTAATTGTATATTGTTGAATCCATTCTTCATTAACCAGGATTCTATCCAATCTGCTCCAAATTCTTGCGCTTGCCTCTTGCTTATTGCACCGTGTGAAAAAACAACCAGTGGACTTTATATGCAATAGCTGACTTGAATTGATGAACGTTTGAAAGTCTTCAATATCGGCCTCAGTGACCTGCGCTCCCCCGAGCCTCTCTTCATTGCTCATTATTGCATTAAAATCTCCTCCTACTTGCCAGGGGTAACTAATTCTTTGTTTGAATGTCATGAGATTGTGCCAGAGATTTCTCCTACCCTCCATTTGATTGAGGTCAGAGACAATAGTAATTAAACTAGAAAACCTCCTATCTTTTGATTCTATTAAGCAAGTGACATATTGTTATGAAGAATAAATACACTGAATATTTAGGAGCTCATCATTCCAAAAAATTCAAATCCTACCATTATTTGCTTCATGAATATTAGAGATCCATTTCCAGCCATTTGCAACTTTCCTGGCTATAGACTGCATCTTATCCCCAGACACTTTTGTTTCCAGAAGATCTAGAAATGAAAGTTTATACTCTTGAATAAATCTCTTAACCATCATATGTTTAGAGGATTTGTTAAATCCTCTAACATTCCAAACAACAATATGCATTTTTAACTTAATAGTCCCCCCTATCAATATTAGAGGGGTCTATAACATGTTTTGATGATCCAGGATAGAGAACTGAGATGCTTGAAATGAGGGACCTGATATCCTTGCATTTGCTCTCCTAGCTACATTAGCTCTATTTACACTTGTGAAACCTGAGACATTTATAGTGGGAGAAGAGAACTAGTTTGGGAAAAAATTTTCATGGTTAATATTATTCTTAACTTTTTTGAATATTATATCGTTATCTTAATCTATTCTAATTATCCTATCTTCTTTGAATTCGTAATTAAATGTTTTATCCTATTCATAATGAGACTTAATGTATTATTAGATAAAGGAGATATATTTGTTATAATTCAAATAATTTACTTATTTTAGTTCGTAGAGAATTATAAATATCCCCTACATAATTTATAATTTATAAAAAAATCTTTAAATTTTCAAAAATTATAAACGAACACTCAAAATTAAAAATTTATAAAAAACACCCTGAGAATTTCTAACTCATTAGTAAATTGAAAACATATGAATTATAAATAGTCTATAAATAATTTATAATCTGTAAAAAAGGCCTATAAGTTTAAAAAAAGTTGTAATAAACCCCTAAAAATACAATTAGAATTTCTAACTTATAGGCACTAAAATGAATATACAGAATTACTAACAACCCCCATAAAATTAAAAATTTACAAAAAAATATCATACTCCTTTTAAAAGTATAAGTTTAGGAAAAACTTTTCATGGTCAATATTACTCATAACTTTTTTGAAAAGAACATAACTACTTAAAAATCTATTAAATTTAAAATTTACAAAAAACCCTTAAAGTTTAGTACATTGTAAATTACCTCTTCAAAGTTTGAAAAATTTCAATGATTTTTTTATAATTCCTTGATTTTAATATAATGTTTAATAGTTTTGTGTTTTTGTGAATTTTAAAATTTTAGGGTTTTTTTTACAAATTTTAAAATTTTTGAGCATATTTTTTTTGTAGTTTTCTAAATTTTTATTATGCTTCCAGTGTTATGTATAGATACGTTAAGTAATGATGATATTGAAGGGTAAGTCATTCTTAAGATGTATTAGATCATAGTTAAGTGTGCACATTATTATTCCTAGGCAGTATAGTTATATATGCAAAAATTTTCAGACAATCTATATAGTGGTTAAAAGGATTTTGACTTTAATGTGCTATTTTTTATAAATTATATTTAATATGAATCTACCATATAATTTTAATATGTTTGATTGATTGACTATATGTGTATATAGACCATAGATTACTTTATTTTCTCTCATAAACTAATATTTGACGCTTAATAATTTAAATTATTACTTCTAAATTTAATATAAAGAGGAGCTCTAATAATATTATTTATTTACCTATAGGACAATACAATCTCAATTCCTATTTTTTGCTTGATATTTGTTCTATAGTTACGCGTATCAAATTAGTAATTAAAATAATAATTATTTATGCTTAAATTAGGATGACTGTAGTTGGTCACTTACTATGGCATTTCCATGAATATATATATCTTACTTTCTATAGCTATCTGCATTGTTTATGTATATTTTATAAATTAGTTGTTAATTTGACATATTAAATTACTTTTCCTTTGTAAAAATTTCTTCTTTGACTTTTGGATTATGTAATCAATAAATCACCATTCTAGCGTAGAAATGATCTCACTCTAAATGACTTCAAACCAATGTTTGAGTTGAACTGAAGTATATACTATTGTTACTATGTGTATATATTTTAAAAAAAATCATGTCAACACTTTTTAAACATAAGAGAATATTCTAACCTCTGATATTATAAAAACTAAATAAAACCATTTAAGTAACTAGCAAAAGAGAACTTACATGAGTAAAGCGTTAATAATAACATAAAGAGGAAAGGTAATGGTATTGCCAACAATACCACTAATAGCAAACTACAATATAAAGTTAACCTATTTTGTCGAGCCCAAGTATTGACTATAAGCATCAATGTTTCCATATATATACTTTATAATTTATTAAAAAAGGTTATATAATCTTATATAATAAAATTAATTTAATACTAAATAGTAATATCATTGTAATAATATCACTATTAGGAAAAATTCTTCGTGAACCAGTATGTTCTTTACGAAATATAAGCTATGCACTCCAAATTTTTGTGTCTTTTATAGTGCCAAAAAGTTTGAATACGAGCCTCTAACATTTTACTCTCACAATAATAAAATCCATTTAGCAGATGTGGATATTCCAGATGAGTTATATGTTCTATATACAATACAATTGTCCTAGACGAGTGAGTTATAATAGCATTTTTTATTCACATCGTTTGGAGCAAGATTTGATAGGGACTTTGCATCAAAGAAAAAGAAGATTTTATATTCAGAGCACATGACAAAATATATCATAATCTTACTGCTTTAATTTGGCAAGAAAATAATTCATTATACTTTTAATTTTACTTCTATGATAAGGAGAATGAACTATAAAATTGAATGATAATATTAGATAATATAAATATGAGTGGAATCACAACTAAAAATTAATGTGAATATGAGTCAAACTACAACTAAAAGTTTAATGGACATATTGCAAGTAAATTCATATATAAAATTCATTTGCGAATTGAATGATCACCCATCTTTTGAAGATTTTAAGATATTAATAAACAGAGATGTTTTACTACATCAATGTGTTTATAACTCACAAATAGTAGATCATGTGGTCATAGTCCGAGGTGAATGAAACAATGATAATATTTTATTTGAGAGGGGAATTATTGGGTTGATGATCAATCCCACAAAAAACTTAGTTTTCTTTTTTATTTTTATTCAAAATTTATCAATTTAAATAATTATCATATTCAACCACGTGCATTCCACATGCATCTCAACTAGTATATATATATGAGATAACAGTTGCCCAACCAGGTAATAAGCAATTACAAATAGTGAAGGAAATGAGGAAGTAACTATTTAATCAGCTAGCCGGTGAGTGCCAAGTTTGCAATATTATTTGGATGCTGAAAGAGTATGCTAAGGCCTGGTAGTTTTCACTTGTACAAGTATTTAGCGATAAGGCACATCCTTAGACCAATGTTCTTTGCTTTTACTGCAAAATGTTCTGGTGGATATATTTATATAGCTGGGTCTACATGGGCCAAAATGATAGGTATAAAATGGTAAGAAGGGGAATGACGGATGATAAGATGAAGCTGATCATGATAGTCCAAGTAGCAAGGTGTCTTTGAACTGAATTAGTTCGTATAATGTCACATCCATTTAGTTAAAGTGTGCGCTTGGTCTAACAAATATATTAGCTGAATTTTAGTCCACGTCGAATTAATATTTAGTGGATACATGGCTAGATATATATGTTTGGATTCATGAGCACTATTTTAAAAAACCTCCGCCTAGTCCGCTTAGGCGTACGCCTAGGCTTAGGCGGTACCTAGGCCGCCTAACTAGCGCCTAGCGCCTAGGCGGTATTTAGGATGCCCACCTAGATTTTACGATCGTTTAGGGGAGCATTGTCTGCTTACGTGGATTGCACCCTGTAGGCCATGATTGTGATTTTATGTGTCGTAGCCTTCACGTCCTCCAAACTCCATTAACCTCCAAATATGAACACCTCCACTACCTCCTCCGACCTTCAGCAAAACCTCATCGACCACCACTTAAATGAAGAAAGAAAAAAAAGGCCCAGAAACCGCTTAAGCATCCGCCTAGGCGACTAAGCGCTGGGCGCCAAGTCCGACGCCTAGAAGCGCCCAACGTTTAATGTAACATTGTTTAAGAGTACTTAATTTGGCACAATTAAGTATGGAGTATGTTAGCCCAGTTCATCTCCCTGCATGAGTCTTTGCAACCTAATAAATTGGTATCCAAATTCATTCTTTAATTAGTTCTTCCAAAAGAATGACAAATAAAAGAAATCATGCTTTAGTGTGGTTTTGTTTGTTGCTTGAAGCTAGACTACTTTTACATGAGTTAGAATTCTAGTGGAGCATATATACATGGAGTTATATATGACAGTCGTGTAACTTGGTTAATACTGGTTATGGTTCTCTTGCATGTACATGCTACGACAGCAATTGTCTCAGGGTCACTCAATTTATACGTAAGTGTTAATCGAGACCCATCTTTATAATCCCTTAAGTTGCAATGTTAGGCTTGCGTTAGACTTATCTAGATCAAAACAAAGGCGGATATTTGTTAAGAGTTCCAAGCTTCCATACAATTCAATATATTGAATTGACCTACCATAAAATAATATGAGATTTAGTTTCATGTTGAGAAAGCAGTTCGATGGATATATTGTTAAATATGCTTGTGCTTATGAGTCAATTAAGAATTAATTCTATTAAGTCAATTAAGATCCTTGTTATTATCTCGATAGTGAGGGAGGATTATCACTTTAAATTATCAACTTGTGTTTTATGCGTGCATGTGTCTGCCTTCAACCACTGTGTCATGCATTATTTTTTTTTGGTAAATGAATGTAAATTTTATTCATCACCAATTAAGTATGGAAAGTTTTGTACATATCAAAGATACAAATCAATAGACTCATTTTAAAAATCCAGTCTTCACTATGGCAGGTTTTCTATGAACCGTAATATATGTTGTGGAAATCTATCATTCAGAACTTTTTTATATACACTGAATTTGATTGCACAAAAGAGTGAGTTAAGGCTTCTTGTTGCTCTTTGTTGTTAAAAAATCCTGAAGTTCCTCTCTTGCCATAGCATGTACACTGACACGGATAGTGCAATTCTCTTCAATTTCTTTTTATAACTTCTTCCTCTCAAGTTCCGGTTGAACCAGTTCATAATCAGGTCCTATGAGCATGATCTCCAATTGAACTTCATCAATTCCATCACTTTATTCCAAACATTGGCAGAATATTGGCACTCAAAAAAGATGTGTTGACATGACTCTGCTTGAATTGAACAAAACACACATTGGCTTGAACTTGGCAACCCCATGTTACACAACCTGTCTTGTGTGAGAAGTCTAGAGAGAGATGCAAGCCATAATATGAAAGAATGCTTGGGGTAGTGCCATCCCCCCCAAATAGTGTCAGATCCTTCAAACAAACCATGTTGCTGGAAAATAATCCTGTAAATAGAAGAGATACTGACTTTGCCATTAATGCAGCAGCTGTTTATTGCATTTGTCAAATTAGCCACACTTCCAGTTTTATTCTTCAATATATCTCTTACTTTTAAAAGTTGCCTCCATGTCCAAGAATCACTTGTTTATTGTGTCATGCATTATTGCTTGTGTGCTTGGATCAAATTTTCCAAAAGGATCACATGATCATGATTTCTACTTTCCTGTCTCAAGCATTCATCTTTATGCTGGTGCCTTTTTCATAGTCTATGCACCCGAATTTCCCTGGGGTGATATCATACATATTGTCCTCAAACGACCGACTTTTGAGAGTAAAGGTGAGGAATGTACAAAGGGAAGACATAAGGAAACATCTGCTCTCGTCACACAGCCAACCGAAACTCTCTTTGCTGCTATACTTGTAGCCTTCTGGAACATAAATTCTCTTTGCTGCTATACTTGGTCTAGCTGCATTTGGCAACACCGGACTTTATTGTCTTTCTCTGGTCGTTACGGCATTTATGTAATCTTCCTACTTCGCCTTGCTATTCAATCATAATATGCGGTTTAACTTTTCGTAAAATATGCGAAGACTTCCTTCCAAGGGAAAAAAATATTATACTTCCTTAAAAGTACTCGATCAGAAATTTTGCAAATATAATGTTCCCGCCATTGAGGTAAGAGAAAGTGGTCAAAGTTCCATTTGCTTGGTCACAGCACGTTTAATAGTAACAACTAAAATATATGGTTACCAAGGTTTGCATATATATGCTCACGCTACATAAGCTACTGAATTCAAATATTTTGCACTATTTTTCCACGACTAGTTACCGTGCACGTGCAATGACGCGTGGTATAAAATATCAAAATTATTTATTATTTAGGTTTATTTTCCTATTATATATAAAATAAGTCAGATTCATTTTGAGCTAAAATCTATAAACATGGATTATAACATTTCCAATAAATTTTATTTAAACATTTTTAAAATAATTTATGAAATAGATTTGTCTGTAAAACTGGGATCAATATATTTTTATATACTTGCATACACAACATTTATTTTTTAAATTATATCAAATTTCATGTAACATATTTGTTTATCGGATCGAATCGTCGATCTCTAATTTGTTTATCTTAGTCATTAAATGCAGTGTTGAGTTTGAAAAAAATACAAAAATATATTGTTGACGTGTTAATTAAAATATAACCAAATATTTAATATTAAGATGGTTTATATAAGCTCAGCACAGGGCACATACGATCACAATATTGCAAGACATCTTAATTATTGATAGACTTAAAATAAAAAAATAAATACCAAAAATTAATGATAACTCTGGTATAATTTTATATGACAAAATCATTCACATAAGCATATTAAAAAATTTGCATGAGAATCACTTCTAAAGTTCCTAATTTTACTTAAAAATTTAAGTTTATTATAAAAAATTAAAAAAAAATATTATCCTTTATTCCTTCTTTTTTCATATTTAGTTGATCTAATATCAATCCTTATCCACCTTTATCTTTTTCTTGGGCAAATTTACTGTAGTGTCTTCATTGTTTACATCAATTGTAATATCATGTTGATATATAATAGAGAGAAAAGACAAGACAAGAGTCTAGAAATCTATTAGGATGTACTTTGATCAATTAGATTATATTATTACTCATATTTGATATGTATCAGAGACAATGTGTTGATAATCTTAAACTATAAAACAAACTATATAGGCTCCCTAACATAACTTTTTTAATACAAGCAACCCTCAAGATTAATTTTAAAAATCTCTTGGGCCCAGGAATAAATAACTGATAATTTTTACAGTGGAAGCTAGGGGAACATAGTACATTCTTAAGAATTATTATTAATTGCTTAATTTGTTTATAATAACATGATCTCATTATTAACTAACTATAAAGCTTAGTACATTATTTTTATATTGTGCGTCAAAGGCAAGCAGAGAGCCCAGGTGAGTCCTCATCACAATGAATGTTATACAATTTAAGTACAAAGAAAAAAAAAGAGTTAATCAATAGTATAGTTGGTGAGAGTAAAACTCTAAAAGCTTAATTTGGATATGTGGATATATTATAGATGGAGATGAAGAATGGTGGTTTTGAAAACAGTGGGTGTTTGGGAGTACTTAATATGATATTTGTTTATGTGGTTTTCTTTATTCATTTTCAAGATATCTATGGTCCTATGGATATATATAAGTATATCATTGCTACTCTCTTTTTGTTTTGTGGAAGAGTTTGGGTGTAAAAAAATTTAAATTATCTAATCGGTTAAAGTAGGATCATATAAGTTAAGCATATACATGCAATTTATTTTAACTAACACATATATGCGAGATACTCTATTTAAATAATAATAGCATAAAAAAACTTTATGATCTGAAAAAAGATCAAATATATAATATAATCAATTACTTTAAAATAATTTAATTTAATTTAATCTAATAAGTAGAAATTAGATGATAGTGATGTGAAGATTGTTGTAATTTTATAATTCATAATTTTTAAACAATCTAATCTAATAATCTAATCTAATAAGAAGAAAATAATAAATGCATATACTTGTTAAAAGAGATGGAAGTGCCTAAGAAGAAAATAATAAATGCATATACTTGTTAAAAGAGATGGAAGTGCCATAAAAATTGCTACAATTTCTGATCTGAAAAAAAAATTAAATATACAATGTAATTAATTGCTTTAAAATAATCTAATCTAACCTAATAAGAAGAAAAAAAAGATGAAAGTGCTCTAAAAATTACTGTGATTTCTTAATATAAAAAAAAGATTAAACATACAATATAATTAATTGCTTTAAAATAATCTAATGTAATCTAATAAGAATAAAATAACAAAGGAACATATCTATAGAAGGAGATGAAAGTGATATAGAAATTATTATAATTTCTTGGCTTATATATATTGGTATGTGATGTTGCATGTGAGAGGATAATAATTATAAATAGAGTTCTATTTAAATAATAATAGTATAATTAAACTTTAAAACTAATTATACAGTACCGTGAACTACTTGAATTTTAGTCGGTGAGAGATCGCCACGTTGTGTCCTCAGGTCGCAACTGTTTGTTTTAATTTTTATTTTTATAATTTTGAGAATGACTTTGTCTTTTTAATTTGTTTGGTGGATTTTGCAAATATCTCATCCACATTATGTACATTTGTAGGTCTGTACTGTTTCTAAGTTTGACTTTTGGGGCGAAATTATTTCTTTCGTTAATTTGTTTGGTTTTTGTATATACGCTCTTAGTCTTATAGACATTTATAAATTTGGCATTTAATAAGTTCATTCATATTTATATTTCAATTTAAAATATATCATCATCTTCATACTATGTATATCCAATAACAATTCATCAATTTATCAACTTACTCTTACTTAATAGATTAGTATTTCAATTCTAATAGTATTTTTATCTATCGAAAGATTTTCCCGAAGTCGTGCTTTTAAAGGGGATATGATTTGTGTAACAGAACTGAACACTAATTTCCATATTACAAAAGCATTTCATTGATAAGCACCAGACTTGTCGCTTTTGTGCATGTCAACATGATGGCATAGCATTGAGGAGCCTAGTGCAGTGACGATGGACGATTATTGACTGAATAATAGTTATCATCATTTGTTATTTATATATGCTAGCATTGTAGAAGTGTAAACTTCATTATGTTGGACAGTTGGAGGAATGACACGCCTGTGAGTCTTTTTATAGACAGATCCCAATTGATAGTGAATTTAGATCCCTACAGAGTACAGACGTCTAGCTGGCATTTGTATTTGACAAGAAAAAAGTAGCTGCCTTCAAAATTCAAAATCTGTTATTCTATAGAATACTATTATTTCACTATATATTAATGTGTACAGTTGATTATAGATATTTTTATTATTAGTTTTCAAGATTGGTCAGCCCATTTGGAAACCCTAATGTTAAAAGATGTCAATTGTGGCGGCAATGCCATCATTACATACCAATCAGGGTCACCAGCATCAGAAAGGCATATTCGGGCATATCAACATGTGGCATGATATCTCCTAATTATGTTGAAATTTGAAAAAAAAAGATGGAACCTTCATCATATATCCAGTCTAGCAGTTTTATCTGTATATATGATATTTTAATGAGGATTGTAACTTTGAAAGTTTGCAGCGAGTTAAATTAATGTGCTTCCATGTGTAATAGAATTGTTTAGTATTTCTACAAGTAGATGCAGGAGACATAAATAGTAGGGATAAGCTTCTGTGGCTAGTTTGAACAAAATATTTCACCAATCAATCCCAGTTTATATACATGAAAGAACAATTTTTTTTTCCCATATGCTTAAGTTTCATTTTATGAATCAGAAGAACAAATTATGTCCTATTCATTTATGAGAACTAAATAATAGATGTTTCTTTCTCCAGGACCGACTCTTTTTTCTTGTGACATACTTTAACATGCGGCATAAAGTTTTACATACTCTGTACGTAGCTGAGTATTTGAAGTAAGAATTTTGACTATTGGTTCGATGCTCATCATCATTACACATGGTTAAATTTTATGATTTTAGGGTCTTACTATTCATCGTTAAGCTGCAATCCGATAGTCATTTTTATTTTCTACAATTACTAATTATGATGATCTTGGAACCATGTAGTAAGTCATATTTGATACAGCTGGAAAATATAGCTTGAACATCTCGATTAGTATAAATTTCTGTTACCAGAAAATTTCCCATTTACGGTGAAGTTATAACCAAAATTGGTAGTATGCTTCTTTCTCCAGGATCGACTCTATTGTCCTGTGATATACTTTAACAGGCAGCATAAAGTTTTACATATTGGTGATGAATAAATTTTTCATTTACCAAAAAAAAAAAAAAGAATTTTGACTATTGGTTTGATGATCATCATGGTAATACATGATTAATTTATCAACTTAGGGTCTTATTATTCATCGTTAAGCTGCAATCCAATAGTCATTTTTATTTTCTATAATTACTAATTATGATGATCTTGGAACCATGAATTAAGTCATATTTTATACAGCTGGAAAATATAGCTTGAACATCTTGCTCATTATAAATTTCCATTAGCAGTAAATTTCTCGTTTACATTGAAATTATAACCAAATAAATAATGATTAGATGAACATTAACAACATATATAAGATGCAGTATATCTTGCTTTGTTTCTTTCCTCCCTGGTCTTTAATATATATAAGATTGCTTAATTTATATTTAACGTGTTATCTCATTATTGTGGAGCTGGTATGCTTTATCGACACTCAGGTAATCTTTGCATGACAATTTCTCACTACTGTGGAAATAATGACCTGTAAAATCTAAATTGTTTGAAGCTCATACTAACAATTTTGTCCTCCTTGTTTATCAATTTATATATAGTTTTAAATTTAGCTCGTGCAAATGAGACAATTTACCCTAAATTACAAACCATATATTAGAAGAAATTAAGTGAAGTATAACATCTTGTTTCTTATTGTTTTAGATAATCCAATTTGTTGTGAACGTTGAGGCTATGTGGATAGCCTTCTTATCTACCCCTGCTACAGTGTTCACCTACTCCTAAATAATATTCACCTATCCCCTGCTACAGTGTTCACTTATCCAATTTGTAAAGCATCTCATTAGCGGAGAGAGAAAGAGAAAGACACAGATATAAGTTATATCATTGAGAGATCTTGAGAGAGAGTTTATGAGAATTTTTGGAGAGTATCTTGATCAAGAGAGGGTGTTCTTTTTTATCTTTTTCTTTTGTAACCTCAAAAAGAATATAAAAAAATTAGGCATCGTCGTTGCAGCATGGAGTACCTCCGTAACTATGAACCATATTATATCTTTGAGTACTGTGATTGAATTCATATTTGCTGGTTTTATTCTGTGATTTTAAGATCATTTGGTTGTGTTTTGCGTCTCCGTTTGAGGCGTTCTTGTTGGCGTGTATCCTAACAAGTGGTATCAGAGCATACGATTCGGGAAAAATGTAATTTTTCACCATGAGATCTACAGTTGAAGACAACAGGCTTCGGATTGAGAAGTTCGGCGGCCAAAATTTTAGATATTGAAGGATGCAAATAGAAAACTATTTGTACCAGAAGGATCTCTTCCTACCCCTACTAGGAGAGGAGGGGAAACCTGACAAGATGGATAACGATAAGTTAAAGGTGCTTGATCGTAAAACACTTATTACCATCAAGCTCAACCTTCACCAGCATGTGACTTACAACGTCTCGCATGAGACCACCACTAAGGAGTTGATGAAGGCTTTGGAGGTGCTGTATGAGAAGCCGTCTGCCTCAAATAAGGTGTGCCTGATGAAAAAGTTATTCAATCTAAAGTTGTAGCAAGGAGCTTGTAGCAGACTTCTTGAACGAATTTTAGGCTATGATGCAACAGTTTGTTGCAGTAGATCTCAAGTTTGACAATAAAATCCAAGCTCTTCTGCTACTTTCTTGTTTACCAGATTCATGGAAGAATATAGTAATGGCGGTGAACAACGCCAATGGCAATGACAACATAAAGCTCGACATGGATGAAGAATCTCGCCGCAAAGTCTCAGGAGCTGAAGCCTCTAGCAGTGGGAGTGCCGTGCATGTTGAGGCACGAGGGCATGCACAGAAGAAGAATAGGGGACGACTAGGCCGATCAAAGTCTAGAGGAAAGTCTAAAGGGCCAGACCCGAATGGTTACGGTGAAGGGAAGAGCTTCAGATATGAAAAGAAGAGTCACTTACACGGGACAACAAAGCTTTTGTTCTAGCATCAATAGGGGATGATCAGGCTGACGGTGTAGCCAATCTTATGCTCGAGATGGATTCGGATGCGCTTCTCCTATCACTTGAAGATAAGAGCGACGCGTGGGTCATTGACTCTGGCGCATCTTTACATGCAACCTCACAACAAAAGCTACTGTCATCATTCGTGAAGAAGAACTTGGGAACAGTCTATCTTGGTAACGATCAACCTTCTAATGTATCTGGGAAGGAAAATTGTACCCTCAAGATGAATGACGGGACCACCTTGACGCTGAATGATGTTCGACATATACCAGATCTCAGGCGGAATCTTATATTAGTCGAACAATTTACTAACTCTGCTTACAAAGTATCCTTCAAGTAGGGAAACTAGAAGGTGTCCAATGGTGCCCTAGTGGTAGCACATGGCAAACACGATGAGTCTCTCTACATCATCAATGGGAAGATCGACCACTTGCTTGCCACAGGACAAGCATCATCATTCACCGACTGCATGACTTGACATCGGCGACTTGGCCACAAGAATGAGAAGGGGATGCAGATTATGGCTACAGGAGAGAGGCTTCTGGGTCTGAGCAAGACCGATCCGACTTTCTGTGAGGACTGCATCCTAGGCAAACAGAAGAAAATGAGCTTCAACAAGACCAAGCTGGCTCTAAAACTGTAAAAATTAGAGTTGGGGTACACCGATGTGTGGGGACCTACGCAAGTCCCATATGTTGGTAACTCTCTTTACTTTGTCTCTTTCATTGATGATGCTACTAGAAAACTATGGGTGTTCTTCTTGAAGCACAAGTCAGATATTTTTATAATGTTCAAGAAGTGGCTTGCCTGTGTAGAGAACGAAACATGCAATAAGCTAAAGTATCTAAAGTCTGGTAATGAAGGTGAGTATTACAACTAGAAGTTCGAGAACTTCTGCTCATCCCATGGAATTAGGAGACTGAAGACCATTTCAGGCACACCTCAGCACAACGGAGTGGAGGGGTGTATGAGTCGCAGTATCTTGGAGCACGTCAGAAGTATGAGGATCCACTTCAGATTACACAAGAGTTTTTGAGCTGATATTATGAATACTGATGCATACTTGATCAACCACGGGCCATTCGCGGCTCTCTGTTATGGGATACCTGGAGAGGTTTGAACCGAAAAGAAGCTAAAGCTAGAACACTTATGAGTATATGGTTGTGACACATATGTCATGACCAATCCTGCAGCCCGCTCAAAGCTTGATCCAAAGTCAAAGAAGCTCTCTTTTATTGGCTATGGATGAGATGAGTATGGGTACCATTTCTGGGATCACGATGTGCGCAATGTGGTGCATAGTCGTAACGTCGTGTTCCATGAAGATGCGGTGTAAAAGACCAAAGATGTGAGTGGGAGTCATCTATCTCCCTCTCTTTTCCTAGATATTACCGACAGTGAGGACGACGATGAGATACCAGTCAGCATAGAAGACAAAGACTAAGAGAACGTGTCGGATGCACAGTAGCAGGATCTAGAAGAGCTGTCGATCGCAGTTTGTAAAGCTCTAAGAAATCCGAGGGTGTCAGAGAGCTATGAAGAGGTACAGTAGACCAACAAAGCTCAGGACGAGTGAGAGTCTGCCATGGAGGAAGAAATAAAATCCTTGATAAAGAATGGGACTTGGAAGCTCGTAAAACTTCAAAGAGGGCGAAAGGCTCTTCACAATCGGTGGATTTATTAGATCAAGGATGAAGCCGATGGACAGAGACGCCACAAGGCGAGGCTTGTAGTGAAGGGCTATGAGTAGAAAGCAAGGAAAGACTATTATGACGTTTTTGCTCTCGTCGTCAAGTTGACCACGATCCGGATTATGCTGAGCATTGTGGCAGTTCAAGATCTCTATCTAGAGCAGATGGATGTAAAGACGATATTCTTTCATGGAGATTTGGAGGAAGAGATCTACATACATCAACCAGTGAGCTTCGAGGAATGAGGCAGGAAGGGCTTCATGCGTTGCCTGCGCAATAGCTTGTATGGCCTGAAGGAAGCTCAACGATAGTGGTACATAAAGTTTGAGAACTTTATGGAGGAGAACGGTTTTCTCAAATGCGATACAGACCACTACTACTTCATCAAGAGGTATCTTTAATTCTATGTGATACTCTTAATTTATGTTGATGGCATGTTGATTGTAGGGCCCGACTTGGCCCGCATTGAGGAACTCAAGGGGCGCCTCTTCGAGTGCTTTGAGATAAAGAATCTGGGTCTAGCAAATTAGATTCTTGGGATGAGGATCATCAGAGACAGATCAATATGTAGGCTGAGGTTGTCTCATAAGGTCTATATTGAGAAGATTCTTGAAAAGTTTGGCATGGAAAAAGCTATACCGGTGGGCTCACCGTTTGCGAAAAATTTCAAGCTATCGAAGACCCAAGCACCAAAGACTGCTAAAAAGCATTTGTTCATGGCCAACATACCATACACATCTGTCATTGGGAGTTTGATGTATGCGATGGTGTGCACGAGGCTGGATATTGCACGATGAGTGGGAGTTATGAGCCGCTTCATGAGCATTCTAGGGAAGCACCACTGTGGTGTGGTCAAGTGGCTTCTACGCTACTTGAGATGCTCGTCCGACCTTCGTCTTGAGTATGACGGGGCAGATTTACAGTTAGAGGGCTTTTGTGATGCAGACTACACCGGGGACATAGGCTCAAGAAGGAGCACGAGCAGCTACATCTTCATCTTGGGTGGTAGAACGATAAGTTGGAGATCCAAGTTACAAGATATTGTGGCTATGTCGACAACTAAAGACGAGTACGTGTCTGCTGTAGAGGCAGCAAATGAGTTGCTATAGTTAAAAGCTTTTCTTCTCGAGCTTGGAGTAAGCTTTGAAAAATACTTCATCCACTATGACAGTCAAAGTTTCATTCACTTGTCAGAGAACGACGCATTCTATACGGACCAAGCATGTTGATGTGAAGCATCATTTCGTACGGAGGTGACAAAGCAGGAACGAGTTCAAACTTGTAAAGATTGATACGAGGTACAATCCAGCTGATATGCTAACCAAGCCAGTTCCGCTCGAGAAGGTAAGGTTGTGTAGCCTCATATGGAATACGTTGAGAACGTTGAGGGTCGTGCAAGATATCAAATATACAAGACATTCAGATGATGCAACTAAGAAACAGAGTTCGTTGAGAAGACTCTTCAAATGGGAGATTGTTGAGAACGTTGAGGCTATGTGGATAGCCTTCTCACCTACCCCTGCTACGGTGTTCACCTACTTCCAAATAGTGTTCACATACCCTATGAGAAAACTTATAAATACCCTCCTAAGTTTGATTTGTAATGCATCTCAGTAGCAGAGAGAGAAAGAGAAAGATACATATATAAGTAATATCATTGAGAGATCTTGAGAGAGTTTGTGAGAATTCTTGGAGAGTATCTTGATCAAGAGAGCGTGTTCTTTTTTATCTTTTCTTTTGTAACATCAAAAGAAATATAAAAAAATTGGGCGTCGTCGTTGCACCGTGGAGTAGCTCCGTAAGAGTGAACCACATTATATTTGTGAGTACTGTGATTGAATTCGTGCTTGCTGGTTTTATTCTGTGATTCTAAGATCGTTTGGATGTGTTTTGCGTCTCCGTTTGAGGTGTTCTTATCGGCGTGTACCCTAACACAATTTATTGACCGTTACAACAATCCAAAAAAATAAAATAAAAGAAAATAAACTATGATTAACGGAAAAAGCACTAGGAAATTAAACAAGGGAAATTGGAGGTATTGATGCATGAACCTTGTAGAAAATATAGATGAGAGTTAGAAGGCCAGATCATGGAGGAAACTAATGCACACGGAAATGTTAGTAACATTTGCTTTTTAAGTTTTCCATCTCCCTTGGTGATATTAATTACATCTGTAAACCCTAAGACCATGACCTAAAAAACGAAACTTGCATAAAAATTATACCAACTTCACGGAAGATATTTCTTCAAGTGTTACAAAAACACGACAATTACTCCAAAAATATGGAAAAGAAAACCTTCTCAAATAGGGAGGGGAAAGGAGCAGATCAAAAATTAAACAAAATGGAGAAGGATGATATAAATATGATTTCTCATTTTAATTAGAATGATGAGACAAGCACAAAAGCTTATTTGCAAACTAGAAATTGAAAAATTTTCAAACTTTCGTCAATATGTAAATTTTCAAAAAAGAACACTAAAACATATCAATCAGTTAAACTGATTGAAAATAATTTATATATGAATGAAAATTTCTTTTGAGAAGGAACTCAACATTTAAGACAATAATTTCATCATATGTGGAAGAGACTGAAAACTCAAGAGGAAAACCAGAACTGATGCAATTACCAAATTGAGAATAAATTACATTCTAAAAAACAAGATAAGAAGTTCCTAGTAGGACAGAAATTAAAGGAAAATTTTTACAAGAAACAAGTTATTTCAGGATAAACCATCTAGAGCATGCAATTGCTTTCTAAACCTGCCACAAACTGTTTTGTAGCTGGCTCTCCCATGGTTCTGCAGGAAACAAGTTAGAGTTGCTGTACTCCAATATACTGACAGAAATATCACCATTGTTGAGTTGGGTGGACTGATCAGTCGAATGAGAGCATTGTTCTTCCACTTCAGCTACAAGATCCAGTGAAGACTTAACATCATGAGAACCCGATTCCTCGATAGTTTCAAAATGAACCGAGGAAGATAACAGCTCATTCCAATCTTGATCACCATCTCCGAGTTTCTTCACTCTAGTCCTTTCCCTTGCTCTTGCTCTAGCCAT
>NC_033796.1:32379066-32430509 GCF_001876935.1 Asparagus officinalis
TTTGATGGTCGACGTCCTGCTTTCTTCGCCGTTGGAGCGGTATTTTCTTGAGGACTAGCCGGAGGGTTTCCCTTACAATCGGAGACTGCAGAAATATCCTCACTTTCCAATTCCGAAGTAGACGCTTCGTTGCTCAAACTGTGTTCTTTTGGCCTAGCGATGACCTTGAGCTTCTTGATGGAGTCCTTAGCTTCCTTCATGAGCCAGTTCACGGTCTTACTTGCCTTGTCATAGCCAAGCATGTCTTGGATATTGAAGAACTGTGAAGCAACCTCAAGATTCAATCTCATCCTCCGGTCTCTCGGCCCTTGCGCTGTAACTATCTTACTATGACGATCTTTTCTTGTTGTTCGTTTGCGTCCGATTGCAACATTTGCCTTCTTATGAGGCGATCTGGCTTCCTTGATTGGTGGAGCGGTTGGAGGAGTTAATGGTGACTGAGCCTCAGCACCGAGCTGAGGAAAGACAAGGTCATGAAGGGTGCTGTCTTGGTTCAGTTCAGGAGAGAAGGGGAAGAAAGGAGAAAGGGGCCTTGATTCCATAGCAAAGTAGGGAGGGTCAGGGTTATAAGGGAACATCGTAGTTGTATATATCATGTATCCCTAAAGGAGTGAGTAGGGTTTGTAATTAAGAATAGATCGGAGTAGAATTTGCAAACAAAGGTGAAAGTATCTAATTAGGGGACGTGGGCTTACCAGCACCCACATGAAATATGAGGAGGTTGAGTGGGGAGCGGTACGCTCCTTGCAAGAGCTCACAGCTTTCGGTACTTGTTGCTGCAGCTAGATACAAGCCGCTACAAGTACTGGATTTGCCTAATTAAACAAGAAAAATTGAAATTATATACGCAAGAGAGAGAGAGAGAGAGAGAGAGAGAGAGAAGAGAGAGAGAAAGGAGAGAGAGCGGTTAGATGATGAGAAATTAAGAAGAGGCGCAGGTGGCTCTCAGGTAGTCAAGCTGAAGGCGGAGGGCTAGCTAGCTTTGAGCAAAAACGGAGGGACGACGCAACTATTTATAAATAAATCAAGAAACCTACCCCCCCGCTCTCGCTCTCCCTCACTCTGTTCCTAGTAGCTTTTAGCTTAGAGAGAGATTGGGGGTTGGGGGGAACATACAAAACGTATGGTGCGGTGTCACGTGGGTGCAGCTAAGAGGATGACAGGGAGTCACTTCTCTCACCTCTCATTTGGAGTCTCACTTGGAGTCTCATTTGCTCTCCTTGGGATTCCCTCTCCCTCCCTCCCCCTCTCTCTCTCTAGACTTTCTCTTTCTCAAACTTTACAGCCCGTTATCTTGCAGAACTGTTCGTGGGCTGAAGTGCCCATTCTCAATGTATGTATTACTGCACTGGTAGTGGACTGATCGAGACGGGACATATACCTGAGAGAAGAAAGAAGGAAAGAGATGCTGATGAGTGAATAATGATGCGTTGGGTCTGGGTTTTTTGCTTAATAATTTGTTTTCCCTTTCTAATTTATATATACACCCCCGGCTGATCAAATTTCCCCCCTTAATTAATTAATTAGGGACCACCCTCTCCTTCTCTACTTGAAGCTTGTTGATCAGTGCTCTCTCAACCACTGTCCTATAGGCTACCTACACGTGCCCCTGTCTCGCGACGCCGGGGACAATTATTTGCCCCACCCGTCCCTTTCTCTCTCCGTCCGCTGTCCCGCCAAAACACCGTCCCTGCGCCTTTCTTTGACCAAAACCTAACTAAACAAGACTTTCTTTGACCAAAACCTAACCAAACAGGACTCGAAAGACTCTTTCTCTCTTTCAGTGGCTTGATCAGTACTGAAGCAATGCAATGCGTTGTCCTTTGCTTGGCCGCCCGCATTGTGTTACATCTCTCGCTCTCATTCAAACAGTGCGCGCTCTCTTTGGCGCTGGTTTCGTACGCTTAAAAGGATCAATTAATTACGACTCGACACATCTTCAGAAGGGCAACAATTAAAACCAACAGAAAACCATCGACATTTCCCCTACTAATTATTTCCATATATACATGCCGTCATCTTCCCACAGCTTTGCCCTTATCCGCTTCGCTTGCCACTTTATGTCTTTTTTTTTTTGGGAAAAGTCGCTTTATATGTCTTTGTCCAACTTTTCTTCCGCCCATCCCCCGCTTCCGCGCGTGCACATGCAAATTTTTATTTTTTATTTTTTGCTTAAAATTTTTTTTCATGCCTAGTTCCTCCACCTTCTAATGTTGTAGGCTTACTTCGAGTGCAATTGATTGCTCGGCGTTTCCTATATAATTTGCTCAACTTAATTATTAATTATTACCCACATAAAAAAAGGAATTTATGGTTAAAATGATAAGGTACAACTCTCTAGCTGTATTTTGTTTGCAAATGAGTAGTCTTTCTCTATCGTGAGCCTATATACATATGACTAATTCGAATTTGGATCATCTCCGCTACAAAAAAGTAGTGGAGAGAACGCTACTTTTAATCTCAATCGTTGATTACTTAGTATGCGCGCGATTATGATACAATCTAAATATAACACTCACCATACCCCCGTGTATTGCATCATTTCCTAATTTACACTTAAAAGAAAAAATTACAACCGTCAACTAGATAATCAATGGTTGTGATTATGTAGTGGTCTCTCCACTACTTTTTAAAAAGTGTAAAGGATCCGAATCCGATATTAATTTCGTTTCCAAAAGGAATATTGAATTGAAAGGCCCTGATGGACCATTTTGGTGGTGAGTTGACGAGTACAAGGACTGAGCGTTTCACTTAATTCATAGTCCATCCATAGAAGCTAATTAGGGAGGTCACATGTATATAATAATAGATTTTTCTAACGGGTGTTCATGGAAACTCATAAAGGGAGAGCGAGAATTAGTGCAAATTAGGGGTGATTTGCTATTTATATCTCTCTGACCCTCTCATTTTTTTTAAAAAGTGTCCATCGCCGTCCGTTAGAAAAACAGTATAATAACAACCAAAATAAATAAATAAAAAAGCGCAAGCATGGAATATTAGCAAAACTTATGAGCGGCCAACGCTCAAGAGTCTAAGCAAAGGGTTCTGAGCCCTTGATAACTTGAAAAGTAGGCAGGCAAAAATAGGAAATTAATTTGCTTCTCATCTAAGGGCTCAAAACTGGCCGCTCGCATGACGATGTTTTTGAGAGGATTCGTATGTCAATTTCAATGGGACTAGATTCCAATTGGAAAAATGGCTGCAGTTGCCTGACAAGAGCTAATGAGCTATAGAAGGCCTACTGTTAATGGCATCTCTTGCACTGATGGGAATATGACCGTCCTTGCATTCCCCACTCCCCTAACCCTAAGTGCTTGCTTTTACATTCTTTTTCATTATTGAACCCACTTCAGGGCACCTTTCTCTTTCAATAATACTCCCCCTCCATGTTTTTATACTCTTTGTTTGTGTTGTAGCCTGAAGTAAATTGGAGAACTAGTAGAAGGGCAAGGTCATTTAACTCGTGATAATTAAGGAAATCAATGGCACTTGTGGTTTGATTTGGATTTGAATTTGAAGTAGTACTTAAAAGTGTTAATAATAATGCTTTCCTTTAGATACACTTTAATTCAAAGTAGTGAGGAATATAGGAGAAAAGGCCGAGAAAACATTTATAGTACCTGCGGTTTTAAAAGAGATAAATATAGTTTAAGTAATTTTAATGGAAAACTAATATATATATACACACTAGAAATTTGACACGTGCAAATGCATGGGATAGAAAAACATGTTATTTTTGCATATTTTTTACTAGATATGAAAATTTATTATATCTTGTTTATAATGAGAATGGGTGCTAATAGTAGATATGGAAAGAGCATGGTTCAGATGATTTTCTAAGAAAAAGTTACCTTTTTACCTTCATTTTTTTGTCAATGAAATAATTTTTATTCTGTTTCCAAATTTGTAGTTGTGTAGTACATCGTATAAACCAGTTCTCTAACTGGTATTCCTCTAACAAAGAGTTTACATTCTCTCAAGCTTCTCTTTCATATGAAGTGGAATATCCTCATTCAAGACTTTAGAAAAAATGAAGATTTTCACTGCTCGAAACACCTGATTAGGCTCCCGAGTTTTGCATTGGAATATTCTCAAGTTCCTCTCTTGCCAAATTAAGTACATTGTAACTGATAGAGTCATTCTCTTCACTTTCTTCATAAAACTCAAACCCTTCAGATTTGAGCAATACCAATTAGTAATTCGATTCCAGCTACAAGACCTCCAAGTACAGCCCAGCCATTCCATCACTTTGTTCCAAATATGAGCAGAAAACTAGCATTCAAAGAAAAGATGTTTTATAGTTTCCAATTTCTGATTAGAACATATGACAAATTGATTTGTGTCCAATATTCTCACTCGGCATAGTCTATCTTGTGTTAATAGTCTGGAGTGATTGATTAACGATAAAACAAACAAGTATTTAGGGTAATGCAATCCCCCCACCCCAAACTGTATCAGACCAAACTGTCAGAGGAGTTGTTTGAGTTAAAGCTCTGTATATAGAAGATAACTGAAATCTTCCATTTGAGTAGAAACCACCAATGATGTTTTGCAGATTGTCAACATTACCAAACTTGGTTAACACCATATCCTTTACTCTGAGCAATTGTTTCCACATCCATGAGTTATACACCCTCGGTTGAACCTGCTAGATATTTGAAGTTAGCAGATAATTCCCATGAATCCATTTAATCCAAAACAAATCTTTTTTGAGATGAATAATCCATAAGAGCTTTATTTATTTTTAATAAATGAAAAATTTTATTCATCACCAATATGTAAAGTTTTTTGTACATCAAGAATCTCAAGAACATAAATATGTAATTGAGATAACAAATCAAAACATATAGCTAAAGCTCAAGACCTAGCTATAACAAAAACTAAGAAACAGTTAACAAAACCTGCACACAAACACTGTGCATCAAATTTATCTCTTGGGCCAACTCCCAGTAGTAGCATCTTCTTCTCTTTATGGTTCCTTTACTGAATCTTAACCAGGCAATCATGATACCAATAGTATTATCTGAACCAGATTATCATGAACACAACTAGATAGTCCTGTACACATCCAGACATGTGCACAGAACACCACAGCAGAGCAAAATTATCTGCAGGGAGGGGCTTCAATGTTAGTAATAGCAAGAAATGACTACAGAAGATAGCTTCAGCCTCCTGATTCATTATACACAAGCATCAAATAAGCACAACTCTACCAAACGTGCACAATGTGGCACAGTGCATAACATGTACAAAGTAACCGACAACTAGATCCAGGAATAATATGCTGACTATAGGGATAAAATCCAGTCTTTATGTTCAGATGAGAGCTTGTTATTATTGAGGATGTTGGTTAGAATTTCCATTTTAATGCTCTTGATCAGCTGCTCAGTATTATGGTTTCTTTGATTAAAAATTCTATCATTTCTTTCTCTCCAAATACAATAAACTGCAGCTGAAAATACCCTTCTCTTGGTTTTTTGTTTAAAACCTTTTCCCTTCAACCTGCAATTGAACCAATTAACCAGCAGCTCCTATTCACATGTCCTCCAATTAAAGTTAAAACATTCCATAATCTCATTCCAGACATCCTTCGAAAACTGACATCTGAAAAATAGGTGATTACGGTCCTCTGATTCAACCCCAGAACATAAACAACATTTGTTAACCTGAATTATTCCTCTCATTTGCAGTTTATCTTGAGTAAGCAGCCTATCCTGAACAGTGAGCCATAGTATAAAAGAATGTTTTGGGTAGTTAAGCTTCTCCCAGACTGTTTCATACCAAGGTACTTGAGTTGTTACTGGACATAAGCAATGATACAGATCAGATAAATGGACTTTAGGCTCTTTGTAGCATGAATTAATCTTTAGCTTCATGTTCTCAACTCCTCCACATGATGTTATCATTTTATTCCTGACCTTAAGTAACTGTTTCCACATCCATGAGTCTCCTTTTTTCATCTCAATTATCCAGATATCTATATTTCTTAAATAGTTCTCATGAACCCATTTGATCCACAAAGCCTCTTTATTGCTATGAATGTACCAAAGGGTTCTCAAGGCTGAAGCAATACTCCAAATTTCAGCAGAAAAAATCCCTAAGCCTCCATGCTTCAACCCAAGATAGATTTTACCCCATGAAACTAGTGAAGTTTTATGAATCTGATCTGTTTTTCCCCAGAGAAAAAATCTGCATAGCTCATCTATCTTTTGAAGGACTTTCATTGGAAGAACATAGCTGGATGTCCAGTAGATTTGAATTCCTAGGATGACACTTTTAATAATATGCAGTCTTCGAGCATAAGACAGACTTCTATGTTTAAATCAGGCCTGAAGTTGGTTAGTAATCTTTGTGAAAAGAGGGCTGTAGTCTGCATATGAAAGTCTCTTGCATATCAAAGGCACCCCTAAATACCTGATTGGTAATGTGCCTTCAGGAAAACTCAATTGAGCATGAATGGATTCCTTGACTGAATTATCAACTCCCCCATAAAATATTGAACATTTGTTTGAATTAGCTTCTAATCCAGAAATGGCACTGAAGTTGGAGAAGCATTGATAGATTTTCTGAACTGAGTAAGGCCCACCTTTATAGAATAAAAGAAGGTCATCCGCAAATATCAAATGACTGATCTTAAGTTTACCACATTTAGGATGGTATTTGAAGGTTCTGTCATGTTTCAAATGATTTAGGCTTCTTGAGAGATATTCCATTCCAAGAATGAACAAGTAAGGAGACAAGGGATCACCTTACCTTAGACCCCTTTCTCCTTTAAAATACCCATGGAGAGAGCCATTAAGGGAGATAGAATATTTCGGAGAGGTTATGCAAGCCATAATCCAACCAATCATCTTATTGGGGAAGCCCAGGCCAACTAGCATCCTTTTAATAAAACCCCAGGTGATTGTATCAAAGGCCTTTCTTATATCGATTCTTGGAGATATATATTTTCTGCTATAATTCTTCATGAGCTCATGGGCAAGCATGATGTTATTTATAATTTGTCTCCCTTTAACAAATGCACATTGAGCCTTACATACAAGATATCGCATGACAGTTTGAATTCTATTTGCAATGATTTTGGAGATAAATTTGTAAAGGCAATTACAACAAGAAATAGGTCTAAAATCTGAGGGATTTTTTGGACATTGAACTTTGGGAATAAGAGAAATTGAAGTGGAATTTATTGAACCCAAGAGTTTACCAGATCTAAAAAAATCTTCAATAGCAAGAGTGACCTCTTCTCCAATTATAGGCCATGAAGCCTTATAAAAAGAAGCACTGAATTCATCAGGGCCTGGAGCTTTATTATCATGAATAGAAAAAATTACATTCCTAATTTCCTCTTTAGAAATAGGAACTGACAGACTGCTGGCTTGAGTATCATCCAGGCAGGGTTTGAATGATATTTATATCTGGATCAATAGTTGCTACTGTAGTTCCCATGTGGTTTTTGAAAAAAGAGGTCAATTCATTAACAATCCCCTCCACCTCTGTGATTCTGTCACCCAGGTTGTTATAGAGCACTGAAATCTTATTATGGTATCTATTCTTATTAATAACTGAGTGAAAGAAGGTGGTGGACCTATCACCCTTTAGACACCAATCCATTCTAGCTTTCTGAGAAAAGAAAGAAATTTCACAGGTCAAGAGCTTGTTATAAGTAGTTAGGAGTACTTTTTCTTGACTAATATAGCTGGAATTCAGAGGATCCTCTTGTAATTTTTTCTTAATTTCTTCTAAAGCAAGCTTTGCTTTATGAACCTGCATGCTTATGTTGTGGAAATGATTCTTGTTGAGGTCTTTTAGGGCTCCCTTCAGCTGCTTGAGCTTTGAGTTAACTGAAAACATTTTGTGTCACTCTATGTGATTTTGCCATACAGCAGAGACCGTAGGAAGAAACTCATCATGCTTAGTCCACATTTTGAAAATTTTAAAAGGCTTTTTCCCCCTATTTTCCTCTTCAAGGATAGATATCAAGGCTGGAGAGTGATCTGAGAAATTAGGAAGCAAGAACTCGACATAGCTTGAGTTATAAACATGGATCTAAGAGTCATTGACTAGAGCCCTATCCAATCTACTCCAAACCCTGGTAGAAGAGTCTTGCTTATTATTCCAAGTGTAGAAACAACCTGTGGTTTTTAAATGAGATAGATGGCAGTCATCAATGAAGGAGCAGAAATCAACAGTGTCTGTATCAGTGAGAGGAGCTCCTCCAAGTTTTTTTTTATCATTAGAGATCATAGAGTTAAAATCACCACATAGAAGCCAAGGATTATTCCCCATAGACTGGTGAATAAGAGATAATTCAGTCCATAACCTCTTTCTAGCCTCTGGCTGATTAAAGCCATAAATTGATGATATAGTACAATCAAATCTTCCATCTTTGGATTTGACAGTGCATGTTAAATTTTAAGGAGAGGAATATGAGATTTGAATATCTAGCATATTAGGATCCCATAATAGCAGAATTCTAGCAGTGCCAGCACAATTCACATTGGAGGTCCATTCTCAGTTTCTTGCAATTCTTTTAGTAATTCCAGATAATTTTCCTTCCTTCAGTTTAGTTTCCAGAAGGGCAATAAAAGAGAGGTGATATTGCACTAGATGTTGCTTAACTAAGTGTTGCTTAGGGGATTTATTTAGTCCCCTCACATTCCAAAATGTCAGATTCATCTAGTGGATAGCCCCCCCCATCCAATATAGAGGGATCAATATCACATTCCATATCAATCAGAGGAGTAAAAGAATGTCTTGAAGTATTCCTGCTTTGCACTTGTTTCCATGGATTTTCATAAAGAGTTGTGCCCATATATCTAATATTATTTTCAAGGACAGGTTGAACATGCACGGAAGCCTGTACAGATTTGCTCCTGCTAGAAACCTTGTTATCTAGGATTATCTCAACTTCATTTGATTGTGATGAATCCCTATCATTGATAGACTGAACATGCACAACCTGCATAGGATTAGTAGAATCATTGGTGCACTTGATAGGATCCATAATTCCTAGATTTTTTCCTAATCCAGAATAGGATTGCTCAACTTCAATTTCATTACTGATAATGCTATTTTGAACTTGAGTATTGACATTTCTATTTCCAGTCTGAGCAATATTGACTGTGTGATCAGAAATATCCTTTTTCTGTTTAGGAATCCATCTTTGAATAGTTGGGAATTTCCTACAAAATTTTGAATCATGCCCTAATTGCTTACAAAATTCACACCATGTTGGTTTAAGTTCATAAACCACTTTCTGGAAAAACTTTACTCCATCAGGCCCTTGAATCTGAATTTGATCAGGGAGAGTTGAGGGCATATTCACCTCTACTAAAACTCTAGCATAGGCCTGTTGGCCTTCTTGTTTTGATGATGATTTATAAATAATTTACATCTAATATTGTTTGTCTAGTGTTTGTGTTTTATATTTATTCTAGCCAAACAATATGTTGGAGGATGGATGGAATTGCGCTTCAACGATGATATCCAAAGGAGGTTGGCGGAATAGTAGGTGAAGCTATGTACAATTCAAGTTTAAGATCCAAGTTTAAGCTTCATCCGTAAGTGTACCAAGTCAAGCTTATTGAAAATCAAGATCTAGCTTGGATAACTTAGTTTAGGTTTTATATTATGTGTGTTAAGTACCTTAAGCTCAATATCATATACACACACGTATTTGGTTTCTACGTATATATATAGTTATATATATACATGCATGGTTTTGGGTTTTCATATTTACAAATATGAAATTACATATTTCATATTTATTATTGTGATTTGGTTTAACTACTTAGATATGAAACAAATATATTTTAATATACATACTCATATGTTTCATTTTCTATTGTATTTATAAAAATATTGTATTCTTAGTTTTTGGACTTAACAATAATCATATACATATTTTATTAAGTCTACATAATCATTGTGCAAAGTTTCAAAACATGGTTTAGCCAAAATATCAAAATTCACATGTTTACATTTTCATGTTTTGGCCTATTTTATAAAATGATGATATTTTTTATTTGGGAAAACCAGTTATTGTAACATGTTTATTATCATGTCTACAATCATTCCCCAAAGTTTTACATTTTTTGGAATTTATTTGATATTTTTAAACAGTGTTTTAAAATCAGCAAACAGTTTTTCAAAACCTGTATTTCATGTATCAGTTCACGATCGACCGCGCCTGAGTCTTTTGCATAGTGTGTAGCAGAAACTTTCGCAGTCGACCACCACGGTCGACCGTCAGCTGAAAATTTCTCGCGGTCGACCGTCGAACTCTCTGAAGTTTTCTGCTGGTTTTTTGTTGCTCGCGGTCGACCATCACCGTTGGCTGAGGATTTTTTATCATTTATTTGGGGTTTTTGCTATTGTTTCCTCTTCCTAGGCCCCCCGCCGCTCTGTCAGATCCTTTCCAACGGCTATTTCTTGTTACCGTTGGCTGAGGATTTTTTATCATTTATTTGGGGTTTTTGCTATTGTTTCCTCTTCCTATATAAATCCCCAAACCCCCTTCTATCTAAAAAACCACAAGAGTGTTTTAAACTAGTTTAAGAAAGTTTTTAACAAGGGTTTATGGTTGGTTTGAGTTTGGTTTAAAGCTGTTTTGGTTTTCACAAGTGGAGGAGATCATCTTCTTATTTAGGCTTCAATCTCCATCTCATCTTGTTATCCATTGAGAAGTTTTCTAAACTCTTATCTAGCTTTACATTTGCTTAGTTATTTGATTATTATTCTTTAAAGCTAGCTTTTATATTGAGTTTAGATTTGATTTTGATTTCACTCATTGTTTACACACACCCACTTGAGCTTATTGTATTTGCATTCATAATATATTTTTGGGTTGGTGAGAATTATAACTTTGAGTGTGAGCTTTCATTGTGTTCTCATTCATATTGGAGAACAATCACTTGTTATTTTAAGCCTAATCGTGAGAATCACTTTGTAATACACTTGTACACCGAGAGGTGTGTGTGGTGAGAGTCGGGATCGTTCCAAGAGGAGTGACGTCGGTTGACAAGCCTAGGGAGAGGTTGTAACCGAGCACTTGAGGGAGACACGGCTAGGTCCAACACTTGTGAGGGTATAGAGTGTGATTGCAAGAGTGTTGATTGTAAAGTTTTCGGTTAGCTAGAAAACCGAATGTGAGGTGTAAACGTTATTCGGGTGAACGTAGAAAACCCGGTTGTGATAGTGGATTTCTCCCCGGGAGTGGGGAGCGGAGACGTAGGACGGAAGGTCCGAACTCCGTGATCATATTGCTTGTTTGAGTTTGGCTTAGCACTTATATTTGTTCATCTTTATAGCCCTTCTCTCATTGTTTATTTCATCCACTACTTCATTTGTTTATGTTACCCTTGTGTTTGCATATCCTTACATATATCATATTGTATATCTCTTTGGTAGGATATATCATCTTGTGCTAGTTTATATATCATTGCATATAATTTTATCATATAGGATATATTCTTTTTGCTCATATTGTTTATCCTAGCTTACATATCTTATTGTATTTTATACTTGCTAGGATAACTTGTTAATTAGTTTTAATTGGTATTTAAATCGGATTAGATTAGCATAAGACCCTAATCACCTCCCCCTCTAGGGTCTAACATTTGGTATCAGAGTTTGGTGCTCTTTGATTTAAGCTCTAATCGCTTTGAGTTAAAGATCAAAGTTATCTTTTTGTGCTAATCTTGTTTTGATTGTATTTGTATCTTGCTTGCATATTTTTACAAATTATGGATATGAATGATGCATCTTGTTTAGGCTATGATTCTAGTATTGCTCGTAAATTCAATGTTTTTCCATATGCTCAATGGTGTTTTAGATTCAAGTTATTTGTTCAATCTAAAAATATCGATTTATGGGAAGTCATTGATTGTGCTTATATTGTACCCATGTTGAAGAAATCCAAGTGGAGCAAACATGATAAAAAAGATGTTTATTATGAACAAGCTTATGTTAGAATTTTTATTAAATGCATTTGATTCATTTATATCTAACAAGCTTGATTCTTTTGATAGCGCTTATACATTATGGAAATTCATAGAAGCGCATCAAGGAGACTTGAAGGCGATTCGACAAGCTTTGGAGGATCCCGCTTCAAGTTCTAAAGGAGCTTCATGCACACGAGCACTAGGCGATAGCCCTAGTGAGGTTTGCGAGTTCGAATCTATTAATGATTTACCTAATAATAAACTTGCTTGTGCTAGTGAAAAATTATTGCATACCTTTAACAAATTACAAAATAATTTTATTGATTTAAAAAGCAAGCATAAAGATTTAAAATCCGATCATGAGAAATTAGCTTCCAAATTTGATATCATTTCTCAAGAAAGTATTGCTCTTCAAGAAAACAATGATATGTTAAATTTGGAAAATAAAAATTTAAAATTGGATATTGCTAACTTGACTCATGAAAAAAATAATACCATGTTAGAAGTAGAGAACATACAAAATGATATTGCTTCCTTTATAAATGACTATTTATGTTCTACTTCTAAAAATGCATATGTGCCTAAAAATAAAGATTTGAATCTTATGAATAATCACATTTCATCTTTAGATTCAACTTTGAAAATATGCTTTGATAATCATAAGAGGCTTATGGATATGTGTGCCAAAGATTCAACTTCAGTGCTGGCAATTGAAATACCAGCCTTAAGAAGACAGATCTCTAGATTTGCTAAATTTGCCCATGCTTTTTTAACAAAATTTTCCATGGCCTTGTATTTAACATTCAAACCTAGAACTTGACCAACTAGTGAAAATTTCCACATAGACGCTCCTTCATTCCATTCCAATTCATCAAACATCACCATATCATCAACATTGGATGGAAAATAGTTCAGATCCAAGCCATTACCTGGTTTTCTGTTATCTTTAAAGAAACTCACCCAACTTTTATTATAATTTCCCTTTTGAATCATTTCAGGCCCAGATTCCTCCTTATTCAAGTTAATAACAGGATTCGAATTTTCCTGAATTTCAGATGAAATCAATGTAACATTTGAATTCAGAGGAATGTTAGAATTCGCGGAATTTCCAGATTTCAATTCAGAATTCAAGGGAATAGAACTAGAGATTCTTGGATCTGAAATTAAAGGTAAAGGAGTTTCAAGTTCAAGATCATCAGCCCAAGATCTTCTTCCAGATCCACTAGATTCACCAAGAGAAAGAGGAGATTTGCTAAGGCTCCGAACCTGAACATCTTCCCTCTGATCCTGTGGAGTGGTTGAATCCAGAATCTCCTTCATGAGCTTCTTCTTCTTCTCACCTCGAGGACCAGTTGATCCCATAATGTTAGAGCTCAGAACTTCATGATCCTCAGCAATACTGGTATCAAATTGATCAGCAGGAGGAAGGAAGCTCGAATTTGAAGCTCAAAGACCTATGCTGAAGATCTTTTTCTCACTACTTTTCCTCTTTCTTGCCATTAGAATCACAACAAAGGTGCAAATTAGCAGAGTCAAGATCGCCCCCTAAATTGCGCTATAACCGCTCAACAGTTTCCTAAAATTTTTTGTTCCATAAGAGCTTTATTGCAGCTGTATAATTCCAGGCTTTTGCTGAAAATAAACCCAGACCCCCTTGCTTCTTTTCCAGGCAGACAACATCCTATGAAACTAAATGAATCTTCTAACCCTAAAGGAAAGCTGAGCACAAACTGTCAATCTTCTCTAGCACTTTGATTGGCAAAATATAGTTACTTGTCCAAAAAATTGGACCTCCAGAATAACTGATTTGATCAATTGAAGCCTTACAGCATATGACAGTTTCTTCTTTTGTTGCCAGTTTTGGAATTGGTCAGAGATTTTGCTAATCAGAGGAGAGCAATCTAAATAAGAGAGCCTGTTTAAAATTAATGGCATACCTAAATAGCGCACTGGTAAGACACCCTCTGAAAAATTCAAAAATGTGCATACTTGGGACTTTAAGTTATCATCAATGCCACTCAAGTATATAGAACACTTGTTGGGATTAGTCTCCAGTCCAGAAACCTAACTGAACTCATTCATACATAAATGCAACCTAGTTATTGAGTCCATGTCAGCTCTACTAAATAGAAGCAAATCATCTGTAAAGATCAGATATGTTATCCCCATTCTGGAACATTTAGGATGAAATTTATACAAATTATCATTTTGAGCATGTTCAGCTTCCTTGATAAGTACTTCATTCCAATCACAAACATGTAAGGGGATACGGGATCACCTTGCCTTAAACCCCTTGCTCCTAGAAAGTATCCATGTAGAGATCCATTAAGAGATAGGGAGTACTTAGGGGTGGTAATACACTCCATTATCCATATTATCATTTTATTAGGAAAGCCCAATCCAACTAGCATAGATTTAAGAAAATCTCAACTTATGGTGTCAAAGGCTTTTCTCAAATCAATATTAAGAATGGCTCTTGGTGATATATGCCTTCTACCGTAATGTTTGATTAATTCATGAGCTA
Source organism: Asparagus officinalis (assembly GCF_001876935.1). Classification (NCBI taxonomy): domain Eukaryota; kingdom Viridiplantae; phylum Streptophyta; class Magnoliopsida; order Asparagales; family Asparagaceae; genus Asparagus; species Asparagus officinalis. The sequence continues at coordinate 32,393,533 of NC_033796.1, forward strand.
ACAAAATATTAGTTGAAATAAGCCTTCCTTTGACAAAAGCACTTTGTGCATCACTGATCAAGTAACCCATGACTTTTTGGATTCTGCTTGCAATAATCTTTGTAATAATTTTGTAAACACAATTGCAACATGACATCGGTCTAAAGTCATCAGTTGAATTAGGATTGAAGATTTTAGGCATCAAAGTCATAGATGTAGTGTTGAACTTACCAAGTAGCTTTCCTGAGCAGAAAAATTCTTCAATCGCTTGAAACAAATCTTCATCGATGATATTCCAAGCAACCTTAAAGAAAGAAGCATTGTATCCATCTAGACCTAGAGCTTTACCATCAAATATTGAAAAATTTCTTGCCTAATCTCCTCTCTTGTTTTAGTGAAGACTCAGTGCATCACTATGCCTAGATGAGACGATATAGCCTTTTTACCTTCCTTATTTGACCTTCATGTCCTTCCATACTAACTTTCTTTACATCTTAATGCAAATAGCAGCATAGATATATGTAAAGGTTCTTATTTAGCTTTTTTTTAATTTATATATAATTGATCTTTTAGAACATCATACTTTCTATTTGTATTTTTTATAAATTGATAAAATATAATAAATATAGAGGTTTCAATCTTATTTTCATGATTAATGATAGAAATTATAATCTAAATAGATACAGAGAACATAGCAAAAATAAATTAAATTAAAAGATATCTCTAGCCATTGTTGTCTAGATAGATCTGTAACTAAGAAAATTAGATCGAAACTAGAGATAATCAAAAAGCCTTAATCAGATGGAGGAACTATAGTTGTATTTATAGGTTAGGTTAGGACCCTTCTATTATAACTAGAACTCTTAAAAGATAAGACTTCTTACAATAGTATTCATCCATTAAGAAAACTATCTAGATATGATCTTATCTAAATCCACTACAACTCCTTATAGGATAACAATTTAAATACCATAATGAATTAAGATAATTTGTATCGAGTGGCCAAAACTTTACTCGAGTACAATATTCTCCCAGTTGGTCCACATAATACAAATACCTCATAATTAACATAGAAGTATGGTCATAATCAAAATTCATACCATTTAGTAGAGGATAACTCCCACTCAAATAAAGAATCTAATGTATGAATTATAGCGGTCAATCCCTTAGTAATAACGAGCTCTTCCTTCCATGTATCGCAATGCATAAATTTATTAAGTGAGCAAGTTTATGAGCAAACTTTATGAATGACTTCCTACAAGTCACTCGGGTCTTACTTTAACTATCCTAACATATATAATTTAAATATAAAAACTTTATTTGTGCACAATCAAACTTTATTCTCCAAGAATATTTAGAACATGTCAAAAAACAACTAGAGGGAAAAATAAACACATAACGAGCTAAAACAATCTCATATACTCCAAATGACTTAAGAACTGTTTTGTCGATAATCCTTTAGTCATTGGATCTGTAATCATAAGCTCGTTATTAATGTGTTGAATGGACACAACACTTTGTTTCACATTCTCTCGAACATTAAGATACTTTATGTCGATATGGTTGCTTCGTCTTTCACTTTGATTATTTTTGGAGAAGAAAATAGCTGCTGAATTATCATAATAGATCATCATAGGCCACACAATAGAATCGACAACTTTGGGACCTGAGATAAAGTTCCTCAACCTTAATGCATGTGTAGTGGCTTCATAACATGCAATTAACTCTACCTCTATGGTAAATGAAGCAACAATTATTTGCTTAGTACTTCTCCAAGATATAGCACCTCCAGCGAGAAGAAAGACATATTCCAAATTATATTTTCTTGAATCTGCACCGCCTGTAAAGTCTTAACTGAATAACCGACCACCTCCAAATGATCAACATGACCGTAAGTCAATATGTAGTCATTGGTTCCCTTCAGATATCTCATGACTCTTTTAACAGCCCTCCAATGCTTCATATCAGGATTACTCTAATACCGACCCAATAATCCTACTGCAAATCTGATGTCAGATTGAGTGCAGACCTGTGCATATATCAAGCTACCCACGACAGATGCATAAGGTATGCTCTTCATGTGTGCCTTTTCTAGTTTATTTTGTGGACAATGATCTTGACTAAGTTTATCCCCTTTGATGATAGGTGCTGACACGGACACACAATGTTTCATTCTAAATCTGACTAATACCTTTTCAATATAGGCCCTATGAGATAGTCCTAAAGTTTTTTTAGACCTATCTTTGTGAAATTCTACGCCAATGACATAAGAAGCTTCACCTAAAATCCATTATTTTAAAGTTTTTAGAGAGAAATTGTTTTGTCTCATGTAACAAACTTAAATCACTGCTTATAAGTAGAATATCATCCACATATAAGACTAAAAATATAACATTGCTCCCACTGACCTTAAGGTAAATACATTGATCAATAATGTTCGCAAAAATCCATATGAGGAAACAACATCATGAAACTTTTTTATACCATTGACATGAGGCTTGTTTTAGTCTCTACACAGATCTCTTTAACTTGCAAACTAAGTGATTATTTTTCTCATCACAAAATCCTTCTAGTTGCCTCATGTATACTTCTTCTTTCAGATCCCCATTCAAAAAAGATGTTTTCACATCCATTTGATGTAACTCCATATCAAAATGAGCTACTAGAGCCATGATAACCCTAAATGAATCCTTCTTAGAATTTGGAGAAAATGTTCTATGATAATCAATTCCTTCCTTTTGAGTGAAACCTTTAGCTATAAGTCTAGCATTATATCGTTCGATATTACTAGAAGCGTCTCTTTTGGTCTTGTAGACCCATGACAGCCTATAGCCATAATATCTTTTGGTAATTCAACAAGATCCTAGACTTGATTTTTAGTCATAGATTCCATCCCTTCTTTTGTGGCATCATACCAAAGAGTAGATTGATCTCCATTCACGGCTTGTGAAAACGTATGAGGATCATCTTTTGGTCTAATATCAACATTATGTTGGCCTCATGTTTATGAGCTTACTCCTTAATCATGTTTTGATAATTACAAATAATTCCTAATGTTATTTGTCTAGTGTTTGTGTTTGTTATTAGGTATTCTAGATAAACAACGAAGTTGGAGGTTGAATAGATTGCACCATAACGATCATATCAAATGGAGGTTGGTGGAATATCGATATGAAGAAATATAATTCAAGCTAAAGATTCAAGTTCAAGCTTCATCCGTAAGTTTACCAAGAAGATCTCAATGAAGATCTATCAAACTTGGGTAATTTAGTTTTAGGGTCATATTATGTGTGTTGATACTTTAAGCTCAATCACATACATACGTACAAGTTTTGGTTTATTATATATATACACACACACACACACACACACACACACACACACACACACACACACACACACACACACACACACACACACACACACACACACACACACACACACCGCGCGCGTGTTTTGGTTTTATAGTTTTAAGTTTAAATATGAAACAAATGAATATAATTGAAAAATACATATTTATTTCTTGTATATATGCTTATATATGATTTCATCAATATCAAGTTTATTTAGTTCAATGAAATCATGTTTATTGTTTTGAATGTTTGCAAAACATGCATTTTTGTGAAAATATTGAGTTATTGATTTATGGACTTAATAATCATTATATACATCTTTTATTAAGTCTATATAATTATTTTATAAAGTTTCAAAACATTGTTTATATAAAATATCAAAAATAAGTATTATTCATTTTCATGTTTTGGACTATTTTAAAAAATAATGAGTTTTCACTATTGTGAAGTGTAATTCCAAAAATACTTTTTGTAACATGTTTATTATCATGGAATTTATTTGCTTTTTTTAAAAGCACTTCAAAAATTAGATTTACTATTTTAATCAGGCTGATAACTTGTTATCAGTCAAGTGATAGAGTTTATTAGTCGACTGATAAACTCGCCTAGAATTATCAAAAATTTCTATTTTTATGACTGATGAACTATCAGTCAACTGATGAGGTCTTCAGTCGACCGATGAGATGTGAACTATCTGTAATGGTCAGCTCATCAGTCGACTGATACTGTTTAACAGTCGACTAACGGCCCCTAACAGCTAGTTTTTTCAGCTTTGTCTTGTTTTAGGTTTTTGGTCTTTTTGCTTTGTTTTTCTTGTGTTTTGGGGTCTCTATAAATACCCCTCATACCTCAGACCTAAAACAAAAAAAGAGAATGTTTAAAAAAGTTTAAGAGAGTTTTACAAAGGTTTTTAAGTTTGTTTAAGCGTGTTTAAAAAAGCTTTTAAGCATTTTCAAGTTTCGGTTTGTGAAAAAATTTTCACAAAGCTTGAGGAGATCATTCTTTAGTGTTTGGGCATTCAACTCATCTCTCTCTCCCTCTCTTGTCATCATAGAGAAGTTTTTTTAAACTCAATTTCTAGCTTTATATTTATATTGTTTTACTGATTATCATCTCTATAAGCAAGATTTTCATAATTGAGTTTAGTTTATTTTGATTATACTCTTTGTTCACACACAACCTATTGAGCTTATTGTATTTGCATACATAGTATAATTTAGGGTTATGAGTTTGTGACTTAGAGTGTGAGCTTTCATTGTGTCCTTATCCATAGTAGAGAATAAACATTTGTATTTGTGAGTCTTCATTGTGAGTACGCTTTGTAATATATTTATACACCAAGAGGAGTGTGTGGTGAGAGACGGGGTCACCCTAAGAGGAGTGAGGTTGGTAGTAAAACCTAGGGAGATGCTATAAATCCGAGCACTTGAAGGAGACACGGGCTAGACACCAACACTTAGAGGGTGTAGAATGTGATTGCAAGAGTATTGATTGTAAAGTTTTTAGTGAGCTAGAAAACAGAGTATGGGGAGTAAACGTTTTTGGGTGATCGTTAAAAACCCGGTGTGATAGTGGATTTCTCCCCGGGAGTGGGGAGCGAAGATGTAGGACGGAAGGTCCGAACTCCGTGATTATTTACTTATGTTTGAGTTTGTCATTGGCGTATTTTCTTTTGTGTTTATCTTATATCGTCATTGTCTATTACTCTTTTTGTATATTTCCCTATCACATTTGTAGTTTGTTTATTTTACCCTTATTTATATTGCTTATCCTTGCATATAATTGTTGCATATCTCATTTGCTAGGTGATAATCACATTTTTATTACAATTTTATACCCTTATTATCTATTTTACATGAATAAATATACCACTAATTCACATTTTTATTACAATTTTATACCCTTATTATCTATTTTACATGAATAAATATACCACTAATAATTGTTTTTATCTTTAATTGAATAAATATACCACTAATAATTGTTTTTATCTTTAATTGCAGGTTAATCAAGAATAAAACCCAAGATCTCTTCTCTCAATAAAAACTCATAAATTAAATGAAGAACACAAGCAAGAGCCAAAAAGCCCAAGCCCAGAATCAAGCGGAGTAGCTTGTAGAAGCTGGAGAAAATAAAAAAAATAAAAAAAATGTATTCAAGATGGTTGGCCGCAAAGAAACGACGATATCTCCAAATCCGGAAGGCAGAATTTAACATATAATATATGAAAATTACCTATCTCGACGAGACAAAGCCAACCGTGAAGTCAAAGTTTTTATTGGAGTATCGATGCTAGCATCGATGAGTGCATCGATGCCTGCATCGATGTCACACATTCTGTTATGCATCAAAGGCTGAAAATGGATTATTTTGGATAGATTTTGATCCAATGACTTACATTCACTAATGTTTACTATAAATAAAGATAGAGAGTAAGGGGTTAAGCGTGTGAAAATTTTTGTAACTCCATTTGGAGAGGAGGGCCACTCTTAATTGAGAAGGTCTTTTAAATTTGTAACTTTTGTTATAGTTAATAAAATAATTTTTTCACCACTTTAAATATTTCTTCTCTTTATTGGATGATGAATATGGAGATGAAGAACTATTTGGAGGTTTAAATTTTTTTTATTTTTCTCTTTTATTTCTTTTAGTAATTTTTTTATTATTGCTTATTAGTTAGATTTATATTCATGCTTGTAGTGTAGATTTTTTTTCTTGTCTGATTATTTTATTTTTGCACTTTAATTAATAGAGTAGATTTATTTCTTGTTTATAGTTTAGATTTTTATTTTTTTATTTTTGTAATTAGTTATTTTTCTTCTTGTTTTTATTTCTTAAGATGTGCAACTAATTCTTGTAGGAATCTTAGAATTACATGAAATTAGATTTATTTCCTTTATATTGTATGGATTATTCTCTTATGCTTAAAATAATCATGTATAGGATAATCAACTAGAGAACTAATTGGTAGAAGAAGAATTTGATAATCTATGCTTATCTTGAGTGGTTTGATAGGTTATGCTTATGAATTCTAGAATCATTATCTATTTGTTGTTCTTGTCATGAATATTAATTTTGCTTAGGTGATAATTTGATAGGTTATACTTCCTTAAATGGTTTGATAGTCTATGCTTAATAAATCTAAAGTAAAATATTATAAAAAGAGAATAGTTCATATTTTGTAGTTGAAATTAGCTAGTGAGTTCAATTCTAGATTTCTCATATCTTTAATTGAACCCTCCATATTTTGTTTTCTTAATTTTTCTCTTTCTTGCTTTTTATTTTAGTCTTTGATTCTTTTTTCTCTCCTCTAAAATTTAATTTATTGTCACTTGTATATATTCAAAACAATCATTCCTCATATCTCTCCACAACCATAATTTTCATCACTCCTAATTGTTACGCACACAACATAAGAACCGATTCTAATTTTCTTCTATAAACACCTTCCTCATGGGATCGAAAACTTTTTATACTATAACTTAATCAATTGTGCACTTACAATTTTTGGTATATGTTTATGCCGCATCACTAGGGTAAGTTGTTAATAAGTTTTTAATTAGTATTAATATCAAATTAGATTAGCATAAACCTTATTCACGCCCCCCCCCCCCTCTAGGGTTCTTTCCTAGTGGCATTAGGGTCTAACAATTAGTATCAGAGCTTGGTGCTCTTTGATTTAATGTTTAATCGCCTTGAGTTAAAGATCTAAATTATCGTTTTATGCTAATATAGTTTTGAGATACATTTTCATCTTGCTTCCATATTTTTATAATTATGGATATGAATGGTGCACCTAGTTAAAGTTATGATATTAATATTTCTCTATCTTTCAATATGATATTAATGTTGCTCCATCTTTCAATGTTTTCCCTTATACACAATGGTGTTTTAGATTTAAAGTATTTGTTAGATCTAAAAATATTAAATTGTGGGAAGTCATTGATCATATTTATGTTGCGCCCTCCTTGGAAAAATCCAAGTGGAGCAATCATGATAGAAAGATGTTTACTATGAACAAGTTAGTGTTAGAATTTATGTTTAATGCTTTTGAATCGTCTATTTCTAACAAATTTGCTTATTTTGATAGTGATTATAAACTATGGAAATTTATAGAATCACATCAAGGAAGCTTGGAGGAGATCTGACGTGTGTTGGCGGATTCTACTTCAAGTGAGGTTGGAGCATCATCATCATGCACACGACCGCTAGGCGATAGCCCAAGTGTGTAAGCGATTCGGAATCCGATAGTGATATAACCATTAATGAACTCGCTTGTGCATATGATAGGTTAATGCATGCCTACACTAAGTTGTATAATAATTTCATTAATTTAAAAAGCAAGCATATTGCATTAAAATCCGATCATGAGGAGCTAGTGTCCGAGTTTGATGTCGTTACAAAAGAAAATACTATGCTTAAAGAAAACAATGACTTGTTAAATTTGAAAAATAAAAAATTAACCCCATCCATTTCTAGCTTATCTCATGCTAAGAATAGTGCTATATTAGAAGTAGAGAATATTAGAAATGAGTTTAATTTTTTTAGAAATGATCATATATGTTCTACTTCTAATGTTAATGCATATGTGCCTAATGATGAGTTGAATGATATTAAAAATCATATTACCTCTTTAGATTCAACTCTTAATTCATGCATTGTTAATCATAAGAAACTTATGGATATGTGTGCCAAATCTAATGCAAAATCATCCACACATTATGCACACATATATAGCAAAGTTTACAAGTGCTCCATTTGTGCTTGTAAAGGCTATTTATCTAAATTTTGCTATGATGCACACAAATATAAGAATGCTAAAGCTTATTGTGCATCTCATCAAGTTTCTTCATCACTTACACATGTACATGCACACACTCATAAAGTTCATCATAAGCATGCTCATGTATTTAAATGTGATTTTTGTGGACATTTTGGCCATTTGGTAAAATTTTTCTATGATTTGAAAAAGACTTCACCTTTGCCAAATGATTTTATTAAGTCACAAAAGTTTAAATGTGATGTTTGTTGTCGTTTCTGTCATTTGACCAAATTTTGTTTTAATTTAAAGAAAGTTTCACATTTGTAAAATAATTTTAAAAAACCATCTATGTTTACAAATGTTTCTAATGTTTCCCATACACACTAATATGGTCCATAAAAATAAATGGTTCACTTTCATTGCACATATTACAATCGGAATGGTCATTTATAAGATTATTATTATGACCGGTTAAGTGCACTAAATGCGTCCAAATGGGTTCATAACCCTAGGATTTTGAGCTTAAATGATAGGGGTCATGTCCCTAAATTTTTTGGCACCAATAGTGTTTGGGTATCAAAATCATTTTGATTTTTTAAACCAAGATTTTAAATATTTTTATTTTTTATTTCTTGGTTTTGAAAATTTGCTTTTATGACTAAAATTTTGATTTATGGTTTCATTTGAGTTATTTGTTTTCATTTGAATTTTTTTTTACGATTCTCATGTTTCCTATTCATTTGTTTTCATAAATCTATTTTCATATAATTTTTTTGTGTTTTGATACACACTCTTCTATAATGATATATCCATATGTGTTCTCATTGTATTTTTGTATGTGAATTTTACTTAAGCATGTTTTCATCTTGTTTGCTCACATGTATGCCTTGGTCCTTATTGCATATTTTCATTAAGGCTTTTTGATAGGAGGACCTATTCCCTATTATTTGTTTCTATACTCACCATGCTTATAGGTAGGGGGAGCTTACGCTCTCTTATCCTTTATTGTTTTCCCCTTTTTGATATTGTCAAAGAGGGAGAAATATTATGAGTATACATTTCCTTGATTTTATGCATGATGATTATAATTTATATAATCATTTTATATTATATATATCTCTTTGTGTAAATTGTTTGTCATCATCAAAAATAGGAAGATTGTTAGCATCATGTTTATGAGTCTACTCCCTAATCTTGTTTTGATGATTACAAAAAATTCCTAATGTTGTTTGTCTAGTATTTGTGTATGTTATTAGGTATTCTAGACAAACAACAAAATTAGAGGTTAGATGGATTGTGCTATAACGGTTACATCAAATGAAGGTTGAAGGAATATCGGTATGAAGCAATACAATTCAAGTTAAAGATTCAAGTTTAAGCTTCATCTGTAAGTTTACTAAGAAGAGCTCAATGAAGATCTATCAAGCTTGGGTAATTTAGTTTTAGGGTCATATTATGTGTGTTGATACTTTAAGCTCAATCACATACACACATACAAGTTTTGGTTTATTACACACACACACACACACACACACACACACACACACATACACAGGTTTTGGTTTAATAGTTTTTAAGTTTAAATATGAAATAAATGAATATAATTAGAAAATACATATTTGTTTCATGTTTATATGCTTATATATGATTTCATCAATACCAAGTTTATTTAGTTCAATAAAATCATGTTTATTGTTTTGAATGTCTACAAAACATGCATTTTTGTGAAAATATTGAGTTATTGATTTATGGACTTAATAATCATTATATACATATTTTATTAAGTCTATATAATCATTTTATAAAGTTTCAAAATATGGTTTAGCTAAAATATCAAAAACAAGTATTATTCATTTTCATGTTTTGGCCTATTTTGACAAATGATGAGTTTTCACTATTGAGAAATACAATTCCAAAAATACTTTTTGTAACATGTTTATTATCGTGTTTACAATCATTTCCCAAAATTTTATATTTTTTGGAATTTATTTTCTTTTTTTAAAAGCACTTCAAAAATCAGATTTACTATTTTAATCAGGCTGATAGCTTGTTATCAGTCGACTGATGGAGTTTATCAGTCAACTGATAAACTCACCTAAAATTGTTAAAAGTTTCTGTTTTTACGACTGATGAACTATCAGTCGACTGATGAGTTTACCATTCGACTGATGAGATCTTCAGTTAACCTATGAGCTGTGAACTACCTGTAATGGTCAGCTCATCAGTCGACTGATACTGTTCATCAGTTGGTTGATAGCCTTTAACGGATAGCTTTTCTAGCTTTGTCCTGTTTTGGGTTTTTAGTCTTTTTGCTTTGTTTTTATTGTGTTTTGGGGTCTCTATAAATACCTGTCATACCTCATACCTAAAACAAAAAAAAGAGAATGTTTTAAACAAGTTTAAGAGAGTTTTATAAGGGTACGTTTTAAAGTTTGTTTAAGTGTGTTTAAAAAGCTTTTTAAGTATTTTCAAGTTTCGGTTTGTGAGGAAATTTTCATAAGATCTTGTGGAGATCATTCTTTGGTGTTTGGGCATTCAACTCATCTCTCTCTCTCTCTCTCTCTCTCTCTCTCTCTCTCTTGTCATCATAGAGAAGTTTTTCTAAATTCAATTTCTAGCTTTATATTTATATTGTTTATTGATTATCATCTCTATAAGCTAAATTTTCATAATTGAGTTTAGTTTGTTTTGATTATACTCTTTGTTCACACATAACATATTGAGCTTATTGTATTTGCATACATAGTATAATTTGAGGTTGTGGGTTTGTGACTTAGAGTGTGAGCTTTCATTGTATTCTCATCCATAGTAGAGAACAAACATTTGTATTTGTGAGCCTTTATTGTGAGATACACTTTGTAATATACTTGTACACCAAGAGGAGTGTGTGGTGAGAGACGGGGTCGTCCCAAGAGGAGTAGCGTCGGTAGTAAAACCTAGGGAGAGGTTGTAAATCCAAGCACTTGAGTGAGACATGGGCTAGAGACCAACACTTAGAAGGTGTAGAGTGTGATTGCAAGAGTGTTGATTGTAACGTTTTCGGTGAGCTAGAAAACCAAGTATGAGGTGTTAATGTTTTCGGTGAGCGTTGAAAACCCGGTATGATAGTGAATTTCTCCCCGGGAGTGGAGAGCGGAGATGTAGGACGGAAGGTCCGTACTCCGTGATCATTTGCTTATGTTTGAGTTTGTCATTGACGTATTTTCTTTTGTGTTTATCTTATATCGCCATTGTCTATTACTCTTTGTGTGTATTGTTCTATCATATTTGTAGTTTGTTTATTTTATCCTTGTTTATATTGCTTATCCTTGCATATAATTATTGCATATTTTATTTGATAGGGTAACTTGTTAATAAGTTTTTAATTAACATTAATATCAAATTAGATTAGCTTAAATACTATTCACCCCCTCTAGGGTTCTTTCCTAGTGGCATTAGGGTCTAACACATTAGACTCCTGAAGATATACAATATAATCATTAGAAATAGCTGATCTTCTTTCCCTTGAGAACCTTCTTAACCATACCTCTTGATTTACATCAACAGGAGCTTCATTATGAACTTCAATTTCGTGGGTTGGTTGCTGTTGAATAGGTTGCTCGATAAGGTCATCTATTTGTTTTCCTTGAAGAATAACCAAATCTCTATCTTTAAGCAACTCGGTTTCCTCATGTACTTGCTCAAATTCTATTCTACGAGGAAATGCACTCCCACTAGGTTTAGAATCCCTAAGAAATTTAGCATTTCTAGCCTCAACTATTGTTGTAGCGTGTGAAGGATAATAAAATCGACATCCTTTAGAGTTAATTAGATAGCCAATTAAATAACCACTGATTGTCCTCGAATTATGTGAGGATTATAAATCCTTACTTCAACTGGACAACCCCATATGTGCAAATGATTTAAACTAGGCTTTCATACATACCATAGTTCAAATGGTATTTTAGAAACACTTTTAGGTGGAACCCTACTTAAAATATACATTACAATTTTCAAGGTTTCACTCCAAAGAGTTTTAGGAAGATTAGAATTACTAATCATGCTCCTCACCATGTAAATAAATGTGTGATTCCTCTTTTCTGATACATCATTTTGTTGTAGTGTACCGAGCATTGTATATTGGGAAATGATGCCCTCTTCATTGAGGAATTTTGCAAATAGACCTGACATTTGTCCCTTTTCTTTGTAACTGCCATAGTACTATCCATGTCTATCAGATCTTACAATCTTAATCTTTTATCATTTTGTTTTTCTTTCTCTGCCTTATGGCTCTTACGGGCATTTAATGCCTATGCTTTGTCAAAAAGGAGATAAAAAGATAGATATATCTGGTATGGTTATAATAAATGAGATAAAATATCTCTGACCATTTAGGCAAGGAGTCGTAAAAGGTCCACAGATATCAATGTGCATGATTTTTAAAACACTAGAACTCCTATTAACACCTTTAGTGGACTTGTTAGTCTGCTTTCCCTTAATGCAATACACACAAGTACCAAAATCAAAAAAATCAAGAGTTTTTAAAACTCTATCATTTACTAGTCTCTTAATTTTCTCTATATAGATATGTCCCAATCTCCTGTACCATAAGGTAGAAGAGTTCCCTTTAATAAAATTCTGCTTTATGCCAACATCAACATGCATGTTTAAATAAGTCGATTCAAACTTGGGATCCAGATCAAATTTATATAAGTTATTGTTATGATGTTCCCATTTTTGGCAGAATACAACTCAATACCAAGTGGTTGACAAGTGTATTTCTACACGCTATACCCCAATCAACTTAGCGGACAGAACCAATCAGGGCCGTTAACTCAGTCGACCTGATGAGATGACACCCCTCAGCGTCGACACAAAAGGCGGTGTGTGTTGACATAAAAGGCGGTGCCTGTCGCCCTCTTCTATTAAAGACAACTCTCCACGAGCCCACTCGACTACTTACGTGACGTCTTGCGATGTCGACTTGGAAGGCGTTACTTCTCGGTGAAGCTAAAAGATTATTTTCATCTCGAGCCTCTCCCTTTATGCTAACATCTCAATATCGCATTTAATGCATGGCAGATGCCATCATAACTCTAGACCAGATAGTCTTTATGACTCATCGGACCATGTGGGCTCTGCCATGCCACCAGTCTCTTCCCATTTAATGCCGAAGCGACCTTCCCTCCACTCGCTAACCAACACCTGTAAAGCAAGTGCTGACATGGCCGCCAGTCCATACTTCGCCATCGCCTCTCCGCGTTCGATCGGAGTGACTCATTTGCCCTTACCACTTTAGTATAAATATAGGTACTATTCTACCTTACAAATGGCTGGAATCTTGATTTTCTAAATCTAAGCCTTTAGCAATCACATGCACAAGAACTCTGAGTTCTTATTTACCTCACTCAAGTTCATCATCTAACTTGATCGTCGGAGGTACAACAGGGGAACCAAACCCCACTCTCTTACAAATTTTTACTTGTACAGATTTTTTAGATACCCAAATTCAAGAACTAGACATAAAGTCAGGGAAGAAAGCGGCCCCTTCATCAATCCTCAACAAATTCATCCAAACATGGACATAATTGATTGTGTGATCACTAGAACATCAACAATTATCAATTAAGGTTCCACCACTAACATGGACTTTATTCAATAAAATATCAAAATATATTCCTTCAAAATGAAAGCCATAACCAACAGAAACTAATTTCGAAATTGAAATTAAATTTCTAGAGAATTCTGAAACATAAAAGATATTTTCTAAATCTAATGTGAAATAGGTCTTTAAAGTCAATCTGAAGGTTCCACAACCTCTACTTGTTAATGCATCCGATTTTCTGAATAGATGTACCATTAATTTCCCTTCAGCTTCCTTAGGTTGAGAAAGCCCTGCGTAGTATTGACAATATAGATTGTAGAATTAGAATCAATCCATCATGAATTATTTGGAACTTCAATTTCATGTCACACAAAAGAGTTGAAATTACCTCTCTTTATGAGCCATTTCTTATACTTAATACAATCTTTCTTCATATGCCCAACTTTTTTGAAAAAAGAAGTATTTATCATTATCATCATATTTATTCATTGGCACATTTTTCTTTTTCTTTCCTTCTCAGTCGACCTGATGAGATGACACCCCTCAGCGTCGACACAAAAGGCGGTGTGTGTTGACATAAAAGGCGGTGCCTGTCGCCCTCTTCTATTAAAGACAACTCTCCACGAGCCCACTCGACTACTTACGTGACGTCTTGCGATGTCGACTTGGAAGGCGTTACTTCTCGGTGAAGCTAAAAGATTATTTTCATCTCGAGCCTCTCCCTTTATGCTAACATCTCAATATCGCATTTAATGCATGGCAGATGCCATCATAACTCTAGACCAGATAGTCTTTATGACTCATCGGACCATGTGGGCTCTGCCATGCCACCAGTCTCTTCCCATTTAATGCCGAAGCGACCTTCCCTCCACTCGCTAACCAACACCTGTAAAGCAAGTGCTGACATGGCCGCCAGTCCATACTTCGCCATCGCCTCTCCGCGTTCGATCGGAGTGACTCATTTGCCCTTACCACTTTAGTATAAATATAGGTACTATTCTACCTTACAAATGGCTGGAATCTTGATTTTCTAAATCTAAGCCTTTAGCAATCACATGCACAAGAACTCTGAGTTCTTATTTACCTCACTCAAGTTCATCATCTAACTTGATCGTCGGAGGTACAACAGGGGAACCAAACCCCACTCTCTTACAAATTTTTACTTGTACAGATTTTTTAGATACCCAAATTCAAGAACTAGACATAAAGTCAGGGAAGAAAGCGGCCCCTTCATCAATCCTCAACAAATTCATCCAAACATGGACATAATTGATTGTGTGATCACTAGAACATCAACAATTATCAATTAAGGTTCCACCACTAACATGGACTTTATTCAATAAAATATCAAAATATGTTCCTTCAAAATGAAAGCCATAACCAACAGAAACTAATTTCGAAATTGAAATTAAATTTCTAGAGAATTCTGAAACATAAAAGATATTTTCTAAATCTAATGTGAAATAGGTCTTTAAAGTCAATCTGAAGGTTCCACAACCTCTACTTGTTAATGCATCCGATTTTCTGAATAGATGTACCATTAATTTCCCTTCAGCTTCCTTAGGTTGAGAAAGCCCTGCGTAGTATTGACAATATAGATTGTAGAATTAGAATCAATCCATCATGAATTATTTGGAACTTCAATTTCATGTCACACAAAAGAGTTGAAATTACCTCTCTTTATGAGCCATTTCTTATACTTAATACAATCTTTCTTCATATGCCCAACTTTTTTGAAAAAAGAAGTATTTATCATTATCATCATATTTATTCATTGGCACATTTTTCTTTTTCTTTCCTTGTTAAGTATGATTGTTCTTCCCAGTGCTTCTTTTATTATGAGTAGCCAAATGAGCACTTTCAGGCTTCTCATGCTCTAGTCTCTCTTTCTCCTGAACACACATGATTAACAATCCATTCATAGACCATTTTTCCATATGTGTGTTATAAGAAATTTTAAATGGCCTATGTTCAAAAGGGGGAGAGTTCAAAATGAAATGCACTAGGAATGACTCAAAATTTTATATCTCATGGACTTGAGTTGAGTAGCGGTGCCCCTCATTTCCATAATATGCTCACGCACACTCTTAGAATGGTTGAATGCTTTACTTGAAACCTCTTCATCAAAGGTCAAAGTTTTATTTGAGCTAAACAATTGTTCTTCAACAGCAATCAGGTATTTTTTGGCCTTAAGGCAATCTAGAATAGAACCTCAGATGCTCTTACTGACATGAGACTTAATATACATTAAACTCAATCGGTTTGATCTTTCCCGCCATTCATACATTTGTTTCTCATGTGACGTACTTTCCTCCGTGGGATCAGGTTGTTGATCCACATGAAGAGCCAAGTCCAGATCCGTGCACCCCAATGAGAAAAGGATTTTATCTTTCCAATCATCAAAGTTATCAACTTAAAACATTTGAATAACATAAGCAGTAGGAATAGCTGCAATAATCAAGGAAATTAAACTTTAGTGCTATGAAATAAAACTTGAGTTCTAAACAACCAATGTCAGTTTAGAACAGATCTAGAATAAACTCAAACCTTCCTATGGGCAGATATAACATCACACATGAATTTATTCTTGCTTTATTTTTATTAATAATACTTGTTGATGTTAAATAATCAAATAGTCAAATATATGGTTAGATGAGGGTGAGGTTGATTAGAGGCCACTTCCTTTCCCGAATATCTAGTTCTGAGTTGAGTAGCTGAAGCCTACACAAAAAGAAAGTTTGTGAGAGGACGGGGACTAGTTCCCCTGTGGTTCCTCTGACGATCAAGTCAGTTGATGAACTTGAGTGGAAAAATAAATAACTACATAAGTTCTTTAGTATAGTGACGTATAATTTACAGATATTACTTAGAATAACTTAGATTCAACACCAGAGATCCCAAAGTCCTCTCTATGTTAGAATAGAACATCTATTTATACTGATGGTATAAGGATAGAACCATCATTTTGGTCGAGCACAGGATGACAGGAAATAAGTATGGGCTAGCAGCTGCGTCAACACCTACTTTACAGGTATCGCCCGACGAGTGGAGGAGAGGTCACCTTGGCATTAAATGCGAAGTGATCTGAGGCATGACGGTACCGACATGGTCCGATGAGTCATGAAGGCTATCGGGGCTAGAGGTATGATGGTGCCTGTTAAGCATTAAATGCGATGCTAACATGTTGTCAGGGGGAGAGCTTTGAGGTTGAAGTCATCCTGTGGCTTGGTCGAAAAGTAACGCCTCTCGAGTCGACCCCGCAAAGTATCGAATAGCTAGTTGAGTGGGTTCATAGTGAGTCGTCTTTGACAAGAGGACCGACAAGTACCACCCTTCAAGTAGATATAAGAGGATGTCCACTCGGTAGGTCGGGTGAATCGAGATTCTTGGTAGTCTTGACCACCAATTTAATTGGAGCATTGCATGTTAAAGTACACATGTCCGTTGTTGGCAAAGGGTTACACTTTGGCGATTGAAAACACCATAACAGAACATAACAGTTGGCCCTTTTTGCTTGGAGTCAGCTTGAGTCGGGTTCAAGTGAAATGAAAACAACTCTTGGACGGACATGGGTGTGCATTAAATGAGGGAACAAAAAAGTCTTCTTGGCAAATGACAACCCAGAGGTTGAGTGCCTAGGACTTAGTGAGGACGCCTATGTCTTCTGGCCTTACTATGACGGTTGAGTGGCAAATGTGGAAGTCGACCGAAGGGCATGTTTGCCTTAGGTTTACCCTGAGAACACACTAAGGTCTTATCAGCAAAATGACAACCCAAAGGTTGGGTGCCTAGGTCTGAATGTGGACGCCTAGGTCTTCTAGCCCTGTTGTCACCTTGTAAGATCGGGCATCCTCCATGTCCATGTACCCATGAGCTTTGGCCATCAGCTATTCATAATTGGTGACTGGGTTCTTAGCAAGCGAGTTGGCCAACTCGTTGCTCTGCAAGCCATGCACAAGGGCGGACATAGCAACTGCACTCTACAAGCCTCTTCACCTGGAACCTCTTGAAATAGGTTCGAAGACTTTATCCAGGCTCTTGCCTCATCTGAATTAACACATGAGGGGGGAGCTTCTGCTTGGTGTCAGCTAGGAAGTGGTGGACGAACTTCTGGCTGAGTTGTTGGAAGCTGCTGACGGACTTCTTCTCAAGAGCATTCCACCAGAACTTGGCACTCCCCAAAAGAGTGATAGAGAAGCATCGACAGATAACCGCTTACAATGCTTAGAGCATAATCATCACATCATAGTAATTCTGGGCATGATCGGAGGGATCTCCCTCGCCCTTGTACTTCTCCACGTGAGGCATCTTGAACCTCTCATATGGGGCATTCATGAGATCATCAGAAAGGGGGTGTTCCTATTAAATCTCATGTTATGAGCTAATTGTCTAATCTAGTTTTGACGATTAACAAATAATTCCTGACATCATTTGTCGAGTGTTTGTATTTGTTTGTTAGGAATTCTACACAAACATCCTCCGTCGGAAGTTGGTTGGACTTGCGCATTCACGATGATATCTAAAGGAGGTTGGAGGAAATTGGAATGAAGCTGTCGTAATTCAAGTCAAGATTCATCATTACTTCAACCGCAACCAAGATGAACTTATTAAAGATCATTGCTTGATATAGTGTTTTTGTTAGTCTAGGTGTGTTTACTTTATGTGTTATGCTTAAAGCTCAAATCACACACACACACACACACACACACACACACACACACACAGTATTTTTGATTTATCATGTTTTTAGATTATAGACTTAATGACACTATTTTATATCTTTTATCAAGTCTTTTAATCTATTGAAAAGTGTTTCAAAACTTGTTTGGAATGATTTCATCAAAATTAAGTTTTGACAATTTTGTATTCTGAACACTTTGCAAAATAGCAAGTTTTCACGTTTAGAAAATGCAATTTGAGAATTTTTTTTCTTTAACATATTTAGTTTCATGTGTATAAATATTTTCCCAAGTTTTACTAATTTTGGTGTTAATTTGTTATTTTTAATTGAATTTAGAAAACCAGTTTTTCGGGTTTTATGCTATTTTTGCAAACCAGATGAGTTTTCACAAATGGGAAATGATATTTCAAAAAATTCTTCATTAACATGTTTATTTTCATGTATATAAATATTTTTCCAAGTTTTACTATTTTTGGAGTTGATTTTTTATTTTTAATTAATTTTACAAATCGACTTTTCAGGTGAATATTGTTGTGTGAACAATACCGGTCGACCGATACACCTTCATAAGTCGACCGATACACCTTTGTAAGTCGATCGATCAGAGCAAATTTTTAGCGTCTAAGTTTTCAGAGTGATCAGTCGACCTATGGCATAGCATCAGTTGACCAATTACCTCCCTTCGGTCGACCGACGCATGACCATCAGTCGATCGATGATTGTTCTGTTACAGTAACAGCTAGTTTTCCATATTCTGATTTTTGTGGGATTTGTTTTGGTTTTTGGGCTTTCCTCTGAGTTGGACTGATATATTGAGAGACTATAAATAGCCCTTAACACTTAGTTTTAACTATGGAAGTTCAGAATAAGTTTTGCAAGTTTTTGTTTAAGGGTTTCAAAGAAAAATCAAGTGTGCTTTTTGTTTGTGTGAAGAGAGTTTCACAAGAGAAGGATCACAACAACGTTATTGAGGATTTCACCTCATATCTCCACCTCTCTTGTTTTCGAAGAAGTTTTCTAAACTCCTTTCTTCTAGCAAATTATTATTTTGTTTTTTATATATTTTTGCTAGATTGATTTGAGTTTAAATTTCATTATACTTATTATTTCACACACAACCATTGAGCTTATGTATTTCACATATAACATAATTGGGTTGTGGGTATAATTCTTGAGTGAGTTATAATTTTATTCTCATTTGTATTAGAGAACAATTCATTTTATTCGTACTTAT
This sequence comes from Asparagus officinalis, assembly GCF_001876935.1. NCBI lineage: Eukaryota > Viridiplantae > Streptophyta > Magnoliopsida > Asparagales > Asparagaceae > Asparagus > Asparagus officinalis. Next base: position 32,413,126 of record NC_033796.1, read on the forward strand.
TAAGAGATCATGTTGTAATACACAAGGACACTTAGAGGAGTGGTTGAGAGAAGAACGGGGTCAATTCTAAAAGGAGTGGCTTGGTTGTAAAAGCTTAGGGAGAGGTAGTAATTCCAAGTACTTGAGGAAGGTGACACGGGTCGGCCAACACATAGAGGAGTGTCTTGTGGGATTGACAATGTGTGATTTGTAAACGTTATCAGTGAGCGTTGAAAACCAAATTGTATAGTTGTTATTTGTGTTGATAGTGGAGATTCTCTTCAAGGGTGAGGAGTGGAGACGTAGGTCGAGGGTTGACCGAACTATGTGATCATTTCCTTTATGTTTACGATTGTCTTAGCGCACTTTTATCTTTGTTATATCTTGTGCATGTTTATATCGCCTGTTGTGCCATATTGTTTATCCTTGCATATATCTCATTGTATATCATATTACAAGGATATTAGTCAATAAGTTTTAATTTGGCATCAATATCGGATTGGGTTAGCAACTACCCTATTCACCCTCCCCCCTCTAGGGAACTTTCAGTTCCCCTCATGGCTTCGACGATTGGTCTGTACACCTGACCATATCCGGAGGCCCCTATGGTAGCAGAGGGGGCTGGAGAAGCACAGTGGTATGGGAGAGTCTTAGAGACTACACCCCTAGTGTGATTCCCAAGGTGACCAACGCCGAGACTCTCATTGGTGACTTCATGATCAGGGATGAGGCATCGGCATGGTTCCTCGAGGTGAGTCGACCGATGTGGTGGTCGTGTCGCATACTCGACGCGATATCTCTGCTGCTTAGCAGCAGCATGAGGAGTCTGAGGCTATATACTATTTGTTGCACTCCAGAAAGGAGATGAGTCTTCGATTGCTGGTCCTCAGAAGGTGGGGGAACCACTGAAGTAGCTTGCTGTGGCTGTGGAAGCCGAATGAGGAGCTCACTAGCGAAGGTAGCGAGTTGCTGTTAGAGAGATTGAGAGATCTTGTGAGCTGTTTCTTCAAGCCGAGCTTGAGTAAAGTAACTCTGGGGGGGGTCCTTTAGGGTGAGACTGATCAACCCTATCCTCAGAACCAGACATACTTGCTCAAAAAATAAAGGAGGCCCCACGGTGGGTACCAAACTGTTGATGTTAAATAATCAAACAATCAAATATATGATTGGATGAGGGTGAGGTTGAATAGGTGTTGCTTTCTTCCCCGAATATCCAGTTTTGAGTTGAGTAGCTAAAGCCTACACAAATAATAGTTCATGAGAGGACGAGGACTGGGTCCCCCATGGTTCCTTTGACGATCAAGTCAGTTGATGAACTTGAGTGAGTAAATGAAAAACTGCGTAAGTTCTTTAGTGTAGTGCAGTATAATTTGCAGATATTACTTAGAATAACATAGATTCAGGACCAGAGATCCCAAAGTCCTCTCTATCTTAGAATAGTACATCTATTTATACTAATGGTATAAAGGTAGCCCGTCATTTTGGTCAAGCACAGGATGACGGTAAATAAGTATGGGCTGGCGGCTACGTCACCACCTACTTTACAGGTGTCGCTAGGCGAGTGGAGGATAGATCACTGAAATTACCTTAAAGGGGGTGAATAGGGTAATAAAACAATAAATGTGCAACAAATGAAATTTAATGAAACACAAGACACAAATTAAATGCTTTGGCAATAAATAAAGAGGAAAGTTAGAGAATAGTTATCCAAGATGACACAGCGATATGTTCACGGGGTTCAGCCCTTCGACCTACATCCCCGACCACCTCTCCTGATGGTAACTTCACTATCACACCCAGTTTGGAAGCTGAAACTTCTTCACAACAATCTCCCCATGAGATCTTACAATCCTCACAACGACCTCCCGAGATCAATCTCACCACACAAATACAAGATGAAATAAAAGAAAATCTCTCACAATAATCTTATGACAAGGATCAAGAGATAAACAAATCAAGCTTAGGGGTTTGACAGATGTGGAATTGAGAAACCAAAAACTTTGAAACAATTAAGAATGAAGATTTCAAAGTTTGAGCTTAAGAACACTTAGAAACAAAACTTAGGGATTTTTTTTTTTACTTTCTTTATTGATGAAGTGAAGAGAGCAATAAGGTATATATAGGAACCCCAAACAATAGCCCAAATCCCAAACAAGAGACAAAATCATAAAATTTTAGCTCAGCCAAAAACTAGTTGTTAATAGTGTTATAAGTCGACTTGTATTGTACATGAGTTAACTTATGAAATAGCCATTACAGGCAGTATAATGGTTATAAGTCAACTTGATGAGGTCATAAGTCGACTCATCTTGCATCAGTCGATTTAATGGATTATGAATCGACTTAGCAGACATTATCTGTATTTTTCAGCACAGTTCATAAGTCGACTTATTTCAGCCATGAATCGACTTATAAACATACACAAGCACTGTGCATGTATGAAATTTAATTTTTTGAGTGCCTTTAAAAATAGCAGATAAAATCCAAAAAATATAAAACTTCGGAAAATACTTATAAACATGATTTTGTACATGATAGAAAAAGAATTTTCGAAAAATCATTTCCTAATTGTAAAAGCTACTCATTTTTCAAAAATAGTTAAAAACATGTTTTTATGAATGTGTGTGTGTGTGTGAACCCCATTAGTTTCAAATGTTATCTACTTAATAACTTTCCTACATTAAGCTCTAGAGAGAAATAAAAATGCAAATATCTCGCATATATGAATACAATTCTTTGGTCTTGATATTTGCTCATATGTTGATGAAGCTTCTCTTTTATATTGTGCTCCTGAAAGCTTGTCTTCATCAACTTACCTCCACCTCCTTGGATATCACTGTTGTAGCTCATATTCCATCCAATCCTCTAATGTTGGCACTATCTTGCTTGGTAAAATACAATCTACACAATATCACTCAATCAAGCAATTAGTACCAATACTGGTGTTTGTAAATCATCATCAATACAAGAGAACTAATAATCTCCCCCTTTTTTATGGTGACAAACTATCATTATTCAAGAGCATGAATAAAATAAAATTTTAGCTTATAGATATATAGTTACTCTCCTATCTCTAAAACTCTCCCCCTATCTATGTGCACAAATTGGAATGTTTCTCTCCCCCTTTGTCAACATTAAAATGGGATAAACAAGATAATATACATGTGTTAAAACTCACAAGATACTCCTCTAAGTGTTGGCCTACCCATGTCACATTCTTCAACTGTTTGGATTTATGACCTCTCCTTAGGCATAACTACCAATCCACTCTTCTTAGAATTGATCCCGGTCTCTCCCAACCACTCCTCTAAGTATCCTTGTGTGCTTAAACATGTTTTAACAATGTAGATCACAAAGAAAAAGTAGAGCTTAAAACCAATAGCAAGCAAAAGGTATCAAAACAAGTATTCAAAGAATGCACATGCCTAATTCATTTCTTATACGACAAAAATCTTCTTCACTAATGCCTAATTCATTTCTTATACGACAAAAATCTTCTTCACTAAGGGGTTTGGTAAAGATGTCCGCTAATTATGATTTTGTGTCAATGTAAACAAGAAATCTTCTTCACTAAGGGGTTTGGTAAAGATGTCCGCTAATTATGATTTTGTGTCAATGTAAACAAGGAAAACATTTTTCCTATCTACATGGTCACGTAAGAAGTAATGTCGTACATCTATATATTTTGTTCTAGAATGCAAAATAGAATTTTTTTTTTGAAATATTAATTGCACTAGTGTTATCACAAAATATTTTTGTATCATGAAAGTGTAAATCAAAATCAACTAAATTTTGTTTCATTCATAAAAATTATGCACAACATAAGTCGACGATAATGTATTCTGCTTCTGTAGTGGACTAGGAAACATAATTTTGTTTCTTGGATGATTAAGAAACAAGTGAGTTACCCAAAAATTAACATCTTCCACTTGTACTCTTGCGGTCTACCTTACATCCGGCAAAGTCGGCATCACAATAATCACAAAGATCAAAAGAAGTATTCTTAGGATAAAACAAACCAAGTTCTATAGTACCATTTATATATTTAACAATTCTTATAATCGTAATAAGATGAGATTTTCTAGGAGAAGCTTGAAAACGTGCACATGCACAAATACTAAACATGATATCCGGTTTACTAGCGGTGAGCGGTGAGATAAAGTAAACTACCTATTATACCTTGATAAAGCTTTTGGTCTACCTTCTCACTACTCTCATCCAAGTCTAATAACTTGATGGTGGTGCTCATAGGGGTTGGTGCATGTTTAGAGTTCTCCATTCCGAATTTCTTGACCAACTCTCTCGCGTATTTGCTTTATGACACAAAAATCTCATCATTGGTTTGTTGGACGTGGAGACCAAGAAAAAAAATATAAACTCTCCCATCATGCTCATCTCAATTTGTTCTTACATAACTTTAGAAAATTCCTTGCATAAAGATTCATTAGTGTCACCAAGTATTATCAATTTTTTCTTTTGAAAAACCATTTATCAATAAGAAAACTTAAGAGGTGAGCATACCAAGCTCTAGGAGGTTGTTTTAACTCATACAAAACTTTTTGTACTCGATAAACATGATTAGAAAAATAGTGGATCAATAAAATCGGTGGGTTGCTCGACATACACATCTTCTTCAATAAACCCATTCAAAAAAGCACTTTTAACATCTATTTGAAACAATTTAAAAATTTTAAAGCTAGCAAAGGCTAAAAACATTCTAATTAACTCCAATCTTACAACCGGTACAAAAGTTTTATCATAATCTATGCTCTCCTCTTGATTATATCATTGGGCAACTAAACAAGCTTTATTTCTAATCACTATACCAAATTCATCAAGTTTATTTCTAAAAACTCATTTTGTTCTAATAACATAAAAATCTTTAGGTCTAGGAACAAGTTTACAAATATTATTTTTTTAAAAAATTGTTTAATTCTTCATGCATAGCTAAAACCCAAAATTCATCATTTAAAACATCATCAACACGTTTATGTTCAATTTGGGATAAGAAAGCTACATTACCATACTCGCTCATAGCCTTTGAGCAAGTTAAAACTCCTTTTGATGGACTCCCTATAATTTGCTCCTTGGAATGATCCGGTGCAAATCTCCATGCCTTGGGGAGTTCCTCTTGATTTTGTTCAAGGTTCCCTTCCCCATCTTTTGGTGCATCCGTTGAGGGTTTGTCATTCATTTGCATGAGTTCCAATCCTCCCTCAATATCATCATCATCCCTAGGCACACCATCTAGCAAACCATCATTAGTTTTATTAAAAGTAACGTTTATAGATTCTTCAACAATGAGTGTTCGTTTGTTGAAAACTCTATAAACCTTACTCCTTGATGCATATCCCAAAAATACACTAACATTAATCTTTGAATCAAATTTGTCATGTGATCTTTTGTGTTTAAAATAAAACATTTGCAACCAAAAATCCGGAAATAGCTAATATTTGGAGTTTTGTCAAAATAAAGTTTATAAAGTGTTTTCTTGAAAATAGGTCTAATTAAAACATGATTTAAAACATAGCAAGCAGTGTTGACGTCTTCCGTCCAAAAATATTTTGGCAAATCAGAAGCATTAATCATAGTACGTACCATCTCTTGTATGGTACAATTTTTTTGTTCAACTACACCATTTTTTTGTGGTATTTTTAGAGCGAAAAACGTAGGTGTAATACCATGATGGTCACAAAAATCACTAAAAATTTTATTTTGAAATTCACCACCATGATCACTTCGAATTTTTACAACTTTTAAATCTTTTTCATTTTTAATTTTTTTTACTAAATGAGAAAATTCTTTAAAGCATTCATCTTTATTAGCAAGAAATTTAACCCATGTAAACCGTGAAAAATCATCAACAATAACAAACACATAATGCTTTCCTCCTAATGAGGCAACACACATAGGACCAAATAAATCAAGATGAAGCAATTGTAAAGGTTTAGTGGTTGATACCTCATTTATGGATTTAAAAGAGTTTTTAATTTGTTTACCTTTGGCATATTCCTCATATTGTGAATCTTTAATGTATGTTAGACTTGGTAGTCCTCTTACCAACTTCTTCTTTGATAGCTTAGAGATTAATCATACGTGAGCATATCCAAGTCTTTTGTGCCAAATTCAAGGATCTCCATCCACCGCGGAAAGACACTTTACATCTTGATCTGAAAGCTCATTCATCTTAAAAATATATACATTAGACTTTCTAATGGCAACAAAAATAAGTTTATCTTTTAGACTTATAATATACTTATCCAGTTTAAAAATAACATCATAAACTTTGTCACTAAGTTGACTAATACTTAAGATATTATGATTAAGTTATTTTACCAAATAAACATCCTTAATTACGGGAGAATGTATCTTATCAATATTATCAATACCCATAATTTTACCTTTCTCACCACCACCAAAGGAGACATTACCTCCTATTATCCTTGATAGGGTTACAAATAAGTCTTTGTTGCCCGTCATGTGATGAAAACAACTACTATCAAGATATCACAACTCTCTACGTCTTAAGCGAAACGTTCTCTACATGAAAACAAGTGGTAGAAGCTTTAGGTACCCAAATCTTGGGTCATTGGATGTTAGTACTCTTGGTACCCTTAGGTACCTACATCAACCCATAATCATAAATATTATCTCTAATCCTACAATGTGTAGAAGTATGATCATATTTCATGCATTAGGTGCAAATAAAATCTTTCTTATAGGTAGGGGTAGGAGATCTATGATATCATGTTCTTCTAAATTGATGATGATTATAGCTAGTAGAAGCATGATTGGTTTTTAACATGGCATTTCCATTTTTTAATTTTTCAATTTGAGATCTTAATTGTTTATTTTCAAAATCAAGATCTCCAATTATTTTATCCTTTAAAGCAATGAAATTATTTAGAGACGATTGTAATTGCTCAATTTTTGAGTCACATGAATCATGCAATTTTTGGAAAGAAGAATATTCTTTTGCCAACTTTTTAAATTCAAAGTTTAATTCCTCAAGAGCGGCTCCTAGTTCACATTGCATATACAAATATTCATTATCAGAGTCAGATTGTACCTCATCTCCATGAGCCATGAAGCATATGTTTGGATCATGAAGAGCAATCTTGACGGCTTCTTCGTAACTATCTGAATCGCTTGGTTCGGATTCCTCCCATCCAGCATATATCGTCTTCCTTTTCTTATACTTTATGTATTTCTCTTTTATCTTGGGACAATCTTTTGCTATATGTCCCAGTTCATTGCACTCAAAGCATTTTCCTACATGCGAGGGAAATCTGTTAGAACAATTTTTAAAAAATTTATTCATTTTTATCAATCTTGATATTCTCCTAGAGAGGTGAGCCACTTCTCTAGAGACATCAATATCACTATCCGAGGAGGATAAGTCATTATCAATTGCTTCTTTGAGCGTAATAGTCTTCATCTTTTGAGAAGGCTCTTCATTTGCTCGTTGGGACTCTTCCTCCTTCTCCTTAATCTTCTTCTCGTGAACTTAGAATTTGCCAATGAGGCCATCAAGTGTAAGCATCGTAAGATCATTGGCTTTCTCAATAGCCGTAGCTTTGGGCTCCCATGCCGGCATTAGAGAGCGAAGGATTTTGTAGTTCTTCTCTTCGTTCTCCAACACCTTGTCAAGGCCATGTAATTCATTAACAATATTTGTAAATCTACAAAACATGACATCAATTGATTCATTAGGAAGCATATTACATAATTCATATTCATGCAAGAGGCTACTAATTTTGGACTCATTGACTTGAGGAGTTCCTTCATGAGTGATACATACTTTCTCCCAAGTTTTGTGTACGGTTGCACATGTGGAGACTCTATTATACTCATTTGGAGTAAGTCTACAAATCAAGGTGGTCATAGTTTTAACATTTAGATTAGCCAAATGCCTTTCTTTCTCGGTTATATCGCTACTAGACTTCTCAATATATTTTATTTCTATTATTTCTAGGATGTCAAGATCAATACATCATAAATAAATTCTTATCCTAGCTTTCCAATATGCAAAATTTTTACCAGTGAACAATGGGGGTTTAGTGGTTGATTGACCTTCAAGCATATGCACATTCATTGTTGAATCCATTTGGATCTTAACTCTAACGTAGTTAGACCTAGTAAATATGTAGAGACCTCGTTCTGATACCAAATAAAATTACCCTAGAAGGGGGTGAATATGGTAATAAAATAATAAATATATAATAAATGAAATTCAATACAACACAAGACACAAATTAAATGCTATGGTAATAAATAAAGAGGAAAGTTCGAGAATAGTTATCCAAGATGACACGACAATATGTTCATGGGCTTCGGTCCTCCGACCTACGTCCCTGACCACCTCTCCCGATGATAACTTCACTATCACACCCGGTTTGGAAGCCGGAACTTCTTCACAACGATCTCCCCATGAGATCTTATAATCCTCATAATGATCTCCTCGAGATCAATCTCACCACACAATCACAAGATGAAATAAAAGAAAATCTCTCACAACAATCCTGATCTCCTCGAGATCAATCTCACCACACAATCACAAGATGAAATAAAAGAAAATCTCTCACAACAATCCTATGACAAGGAGAAATAAAAGAAAATCTCTCACAACAATCCTATGACAAGGATCAAGAGATAAACAAATCAAGCTTAAGGGTTTGTGAGATGTAGAATTAAGAAACCAAAAACTTTGAAACAATTGAGAATGAAGATTTAAAAGATTGATCTCAAGAACACTTAGAAACAAAACTTAGGGATTTTTTCTTTGCTTGCTTTATTGCTGAAGTGAAGAGAGCAATGGTGTATATATAGGAACCTCAAATAATAGCCCAAATCCCAAACACGAGACAAAATCTCAAAATTTTAGCTCAGTCAAAAACTAGCTGTTAACAGTGTTATAAGTCGATTTGTATTGTACATGAGTCGACTTATGAACTAGCCGTTACAAGCTGTACAACTATTATGAGGCGACTTGATGAAGTCATAAGTCGACTCATCTTGCATCAGTCGACTTAATGGATTATGAATTAACTGAGCAGACGTTATCTGTATTTTCCAGCACAGTTCATAAGTCGACTTATTTCAACCATGAATCAACTTATAAACATGCACAAGCACTGTGCATGTATAAAATTTAATTTTTTGAGTGCTTTAAAAATAACAGATAAAATCCAAAAAATATGAAACTTTGGGAAATACTTATAAACATTATTTTGAAAATGTTAGAAAAGGATTTTTGAAAAATAATTTCCTAATTGTAAAAGATACTCATTTTTCAAAAAATAGTCAAAAACATGTTTTTATGAATGTGTGTGTATGAACCTCATTAGCTTCAAATGTTATCTACTTAATAACTTGCCTACATTAAACTCTAGAGAGAAATAAAAATACAAATATATCACATATATGAATATAATTCTTTGGTTTTGATATTTGCTCATATGTTGATGAAGCTTCTCTTTTATATTGTGCTCTTCAAAGCTTGTCTTCATCAACTTACCTCCACCTCCGTGGATATCACCATTATAGCTCATATTCCATCGAATCCTTCAATGTTGGCACTATCTTGCTTGGCAAAATACAATCTACATAATATCACTCAATCAAACAATTAGTACCAATAATAGTGTTTATAAATCATCATCAAAACAAGAGAATTAACAATCTCGGCATTAAAAATGCGAAGTGATCTGAGGCATGACGGTGCCAACGTGGCCCAATGAGTCATGAAGGCTATCGGGGCTAGAGGTATGATGGCATCTGCCAAGCATTAAATGCGATACTAATGTAAGACCCCGTAGATTTTTGAGTATATGTATGTACATCAGTAATGAGGTTGAGTGTGCAAGATTTCAAATCATAGGCAGCAGAGTCATAGTATGCAGTTTCTAGTCCATGAGTCGACCCATGACTGTCATGAGTCGACTCACAAAATCGAGTCCTGTTGTCATTTAGTCTCTGCTGAGTCGACTCATTATATCATGAGTCGACTCATTATATCATGAGTCGACCCATGAGTCATGAGTCGACCCATGACTGTCATGAGTCGACCCATGACTGTCATGAGTCGACTCATCGGGGTTTTTCTGGTTTTCTGGGTCAGGTTTGTTTGGGTTTCGGGTCGGGTTTTATCGACTCGTATATATTCCCCTCTACCCGAAAACACCTCTTTTGTGTTGGCCTTCTTGTTTTGATGATGATTTACAAACAATTTACTACTAATGTTATTTGTCTAGTATTTGTGTTTTCTTATTTATTATAGACAAACAACGTAGTTGGAGGATGGATGGAATAGAGCTTCAACGATGATATCCAATGGAGGTTGGCGGAATGTCGGTGAAGCCTTGCTATTCAAAGTTCAAGATCCAAGTTAAAGCTTCATCCGAGAGATTACCTAGAAGAGCTTATTGAAGATCAAGATCTAGCTTGGGTAATTTAGTTTAGGGTTTATATTATGTGTGTTTAATACGTTAAGCTCAATATCTATACACACACATTTTATTGGTTTCTTCGTATATATATATAGTTATATATATACACACAAGTTTTGGTTTCTATGCATATATATTTTCTATTGTGTTTTTGAAAACATTGCATAGAATATGCTATTTTGTGAAAATATTATTTTATTAGTTTATAGACTTCAATATCAGTTCATACATGTTTTACTAAGTCTATAATATCATTTTGTAAAGTTTCAAGAGTTGGTTTAGCCAAAATGGTAAAACTCACATGTTTACATTTTCGTGTTTTGGACTATTTTGCTAAATGATGATATTTTTCATTTGGAAAGTCCTTTTTTGAAACCAGTTATTGTAGCATGTTTATTATCATGTCTACAATCATTCCCCAAAGTTTTACATTTTTTGGAATTTATTTGATATTTTTAAATAGTGTTTCAAAATCAGATGTACAGCTTTCAAAACTGTTTTTCAGAAGTATCAGTATTCGGTCGACCGCACCGGTCGACCGAACCTGAGGTCAAAAGTTCACTGGGCACAGAATTTCCGGTCGACCGACTATGGTCCAGAATGTTTTCCTCGTGTTTTTGCTCTCATCGGTCGACCGACGGAATTTTCGGTCGACCGACAATAGAGCCGTTAGACTTCAACGGCTATTTCTAAGTTGGTTCTTCTGGGGACTGTTTTGTCTTTTTGTTTGGGTTTTTGGCTGAGTTTTGAGAGGGTATAAATACCTCATTGCTGTCATCTTTCAAAATACGTGTGAGAATGTTTTAAAATAGTTTAACAAGGGTTTAAACTTGTTTAGTATTTGTTTAAGTTTGGTTTAAGAAGCTTTTAAGCAATTGAGGGTTTGAGTTTGTGAATTCAATTTCACAAGAGCAAGTGGAGATCATCCTTTGGTGTTTGAGCATTCACTCTTCTCCCAATCTCTTGTCATCTTTAGAGAAGTGTTTCTAAACTCATCTAGCAATTTATTATTTTGATTATAATTTCCATAAGCTAGATTTATATTTGAGTTTAGTTTAATTGTATTATTTTTTCTATTTGTTCACACACAACCTATTGAGCTTATAGTATTTACATTCATAGTATAATTTAGGGTTGTGGGTTTGTGACATTGAGAGTGAGCTTAATTGAGTTCTCACCTAGTTTAGAGAACAATCAATTGATTTATATTGTGCTTAATTGTGAGGAATCACTTGTAATACACTTGTACACCGAGAGAAGTGTGTGGTGAGAGACGGGGTCGAATCCAAGAGGAGTGGCGTCGGTTGACGTGACTAGGGAGAGGTTGTAACCGAGCACTTGAGGAGGAGGACACGGGCTAGGACCAACACTTAGTGTGTGAGGTGTGATTGCATAGTGATTGTATTGTGAGGTGTAAACGTTGTTCGGGTGAACGTATCCTCGCCGGTTGTGATAGTGGAGATCTCCTCGAGGTGAGGAGCGGAGACGTAGGTCGTGGGGACCGAACTCCGTAATCATATTGTTTGTTTGTGATTGCATTGGCGCACTTACTTTTTACCCCTCTTGTTAGTTTTATATCCTTGCACATACATTGTCTATATCTCTTTGTTAGGATATATCTTATTGTTTATATATCCTTGCATATATTTCTATCATATAGGATATATCATTTGTTCATATTGCTTATCCTAGCTTACATATCTTGTTGTATTTCATACTTGCTAGGATAACTTATTAATTAATTTTAATTGGCATTTAATCGGATTAGATTAGCATAAGACCCTAATTACCCCCCTCTAGGGTCTAACATTTTGATCAGAAAACCCTAGAGAAACCCTAGCCTCTTCTTCCCCTCTAAACCCTAGCTCGTTTTTGGGATTTCTTGGGCGATTCTTGGGGATTTTCAGCGGCTTTTCGTGGATTGCAGCGAATGGGCTTGTTCATCATCACTTTTGAGGCGAGTAACATCTCGCCCAATCCTTCTCCCATGTTTTTTAATAGTTTACAACTGTTTTCCATGAGTTTTATTGAGCCTAAGACTTATTTTCAAGTATAAATCAATATCTTTGTTAGGGTTAATGCTAGAAATCATGTATTTCGGATTTTAAATCCCCACCAACAAGTTTTTAATGAAAACCCAGATCTGGAATTTTATTTAAAGAATAGAAACATGAGTCTTATATTGTTTAAATGCTTTCTTTCATGTATAGGTGTTAAATATTAGATTTAACCTACAAGAAAATCGTTTCTCATGATTAATATGTTTTTCTTGCTGTATCATAGTCTAGAACTGATAGCTATAGAGATGTAGATCAGTATAATGGAAGGATGGATCGAGTTGTGTATCATAGTCTAGAACTGATAGCTATAGAGATGTAGATCAGTATAATGGAAGGATGGATCGAGTTGGTGAATTTTAACTTGTGTTAGATGTAGATCAGTATAATGGAAGGATGGATCGAGTTGGTGAATTTTAACTTGTGTTATATGCAGATTTCGGTCCGTAAGTCGACTCACGACTTATCATAAGTCGACTCATCAGGTTGAGTCGACCCATGACTGTCATGAGTCGACTCACGAAGTAATCCATTTCAAGTCGACTCAACAGAAACTTGAGATAACAGGAAAATTACTTCGTGAGTCGACTCATGACAGTCATGGGTCTTATATTGGACATGTATATCTTTCTATGCACAGTTCTCGTGTTGGACTATAATCCATTTCAAGTCCTCGTGTTGGACTATAATCCATTAGAGTCCTTGTGTTGGACTATAATCCATTTTTATCATGTTTTAGACTTTTGCTAAACCTTGAGTATGTTACTTTACCAAGTTGGGTTCACGACTTATTGTATTTGGCTGGGACATGATAGCTACCTAGGTTGTACATGACACCTATTGTAGCTTTGTTATGTTTATACTTTATTGGTAGAGATGGGTATGTATTCTTTTCTTTATTTATTTCTTATGACCAACTTCGGGTTTAATATTTAGGGATCTACAATTTGAGATATAAGGTATATACATGAGGGTTTTCTTGTTTGGATTATTTTGCTCCACGTACCCATGCTCGTGTTGTATTTCCCTAAGTACTAAAACCCATAAATGTTTGTGTAAATGATTTATATTATTATGTACTAACTGTATTTTCATATACAACGGGCCCTATCCCTTGGGGTTGGTTGTGATGTTTCTCGCTAGCGCTTTGACGCTCGTTGTCCCTCCCCCTTTCAGGTAACGACCCAGGAGCCCGGAGAGTCGCAGGTTGATGGCGATGTACTTTAGTTTCAGCCGTCTATTTAGTTATATTTCCTTTTGAGCTCCACTGTAGGGTTTTTTTTTGTGTAGACATGTGAGAGTTTTATTCTAGAAGTTGTAAAGGCAGTGTGCCTTATTTCCTCTTGTCAGACATTTTGTAGTTGAGACTTGTTGAGAACTCCAGTTCATTTATTTCAGACTTTTACTTGTATTTCAGTATATTAGATGATGAAATGTTAATTTGATCTCCATTATTTCATCAGTTGATTCCTGTATAATCTATTACTTGCTTTGTACTACACCTGTTGTTGATTCCACTAGAGAGATAGTGATTGTGATGGTGAAACATGTTATTGCACGGTGTGGTGCATGATAGGTTTGACATTTCTGGTTTCACCTCAGACTGCAGCCTTGTGTGAACCCAGGGGCGTCACAACTAACATGTTGTCAGGTGGAGAGCTTCGAGGTTGAAGTCGTTCTGTGGCTTGGCCGAGAAGTAACGCCTCTCGAGTCGACCCCGCAAAGTATCGAATAGCTAGTCATGTAGGCTAGTAGCGAGTCGTCTTCGACAAGAGGATCGACAAGTACCATCCTTCGAGTTTATATAAGGGGATGTCGACTCGGCAGGTCGGCTGAGTCGAGATCCTTGGTAGTCTTGACCACCAATTTGATTGGGGCATTACATGTAGAAGTACACATATCCGTTGTTGGCAAAGGGTTTCACTTTGTCGATTGAAAACACAATAACCGTGACATCCCACTAACAACGACATTTGCAAAAAAATTTAGTCCCACATCAATGGGAGAATGAGAAATTAAAAGGTTTATATAGTGAAAGCTAAAAATTCAAGTGTAATATCGGCTAGTCGATTTTGGCGGTGTTTTGAGCCGAACAGTGCGTTACACTCGGTGGGTCTCATGGCTTGCACACGCCAACGGGCCCGCGGGATCGGGACGTGACAAATGATATCAGAACAGTTGCCAGCCGGAAGTGTAAAGCTAAGTGCTATACGGAGCTAAGTGTTATACTGTGTGATGCGGTGGGAGCCACCTCTAGAGCCCGTAGGAGCCACCTCTAGAGTCCACATCGCCTGACGGTGATACTGAGATGTGCTAATTGTCATGCCACGACGATGACGTCGCCTTTGTAAGGTGGGGTAAAATATGACATCCCACTAACAGCGACATTAGCAAAAAAAATTAGTCCCACATCGGTGGGAGAATGAGAAATTAAAGAGTTTATATAGTGAAAGCTAAAAACTCAAGTGTAACATCGGCTAGTCGATTTTGGCAGTGTTCTGAGTCAAACAGTGCGTTACATTCGGTGGGTCCCACGGTTTGCACGAGCCAACTGGCCCATGGGCCCGGTGAGTGACAATAACACACCATAACAAGAAAAATAATAAATTAATATTAAGAAATAATTTATTCCATACCTATGGGTCTAGGAAAAATCATCTCTTGATATTATTTTTAATATCTTATTCCAATTAACTCAAATGAATAACAACTTCCCTATGGGGCAGAATCACTATTTCTTTGAATTAATCACAACTCAGATGTTATTAAAACTTAATAAAGTGTGTTAATCTTTATTTGACCATCCTCATGACCTAAGATGCTATGGCAACTTTTAAGTCATTCGGTAATCATTATTACTTTAAGACATCGTAAACCCAGAATTTTAACAAACTGTAGAACACTTATGTTGCACATGCTTCATGATAAAATCATAATAGAGTATATCTGAACTTTAATACTTTCAATTTAGAAAGAACTGTATTTTCTTAACATCACAATTTATATAAATCTTTATTGCCAGATTATGTTGACAGGATCACAAAATAAGAATGAATAGATCAGGACTACTAAGCTTTCACCGAAAACTTGATGGATACAGATAGAAGCAGAAACAATATGATCAAATTAATAGACTTTAGTATGCAAAACATCCAAAACTATCTGATACTATCACATGGAGAAAAGATAAAATATTCATCGCTGCTGTACTTGATAAAAAAATCTGTATGATAGGTTCAACGTGATAGGAGAAGATGAAATAAAAAGTTATTAATGGTTAGGGGAGAAATCAGGTTCAATCTAGAGTTGATGGGTCTTAAACAGAAGTTAGGAATCAATTTTATCCTAAAAGCTATAACTATTAGGTATTGACCCAAACTCCTATTTAAACTCATCATTCTTTTTTATCTTATCCGATGTGACTATACTCACATATTAATCACATCAACGACTCTCCCTTAATTTGTGAGTATAGTTCAATTCAACTATAATTCAATCTTTCACGGAATTCACTAAGTTTTGCACCACTTCACTCGTGAGCTAACCAATTCACAAACTTTTGTACCACTTCACTCGTGAGCTAACCAGACCATGCATTCAGCACATAGCTATCAAACATCCGTAGGAACTTTCATCACTTCATTCATGATGACTAATTAAACTATATCACTCCTATGGGAGTCTGTGGATTCTCCCAACACCTTGGGGCTTCACATCGAATATCATCCTTTTTTTTACTTGGATCATGACCTTAGCTCTGATACCACTGTTGGGAGAGAAATCAGACTCAATCTAGAGTTGATGGGTCTTAAACAGAAGTTAAAAATCGATTTTAACCAAAAAGGTATAGCTATCATGTATTGACCCAAACTTCTATTTAAATTTATCACTCTTTATTATCTTATCTGATACGAGACTATACTCATATATTAATCACTTCAACAACTACTAACCCTCTACGTATTGGTACGCTATCCTTTGGTCATGCAACGAATGAATCTAAAATAAATTATTACATGTGCTAGAGTCAGACAGAAGCAAAAACGAATCATACTCAAAGTAAGTTAATAAAATATGTAAGTTTTCATCAACATAGAAAGCAAAGTACCAAAAGGACAAATTAATAGGATCAACTTAGAATCGTTATTCTTAAAATTAACATTTGTTTTCGATTCTTATATTTTACTATTCCCGTACTTTACAACTTTATAGGCCAGATAATAACAAAATAAATATGACGATGTTTGAGATATTAAAAAATATTAAACAACTAGATGGAGTTAGCTTTAAAATCATATGTTAGAAATTGTAATCGAAATAGATATAGAGAACGCAGCGGAAATAAATTAAATTAAAATATACCTCCAGACATTGTTGTCTAGATAGATCTGTAACTCAGAAAATTAGATCGAAACTAAAAATAATAAAAAAGCCTTAATCTGTTGGAGAAACTATGGTTGTATTTATAGGCTAAGATAGGACTCTTCTGTTATAACTAGAAATCTTAAAAAATAAGACTTCTTAAAACAGTTTACATCCATCAAGAAAACTATCGAGATATAATTTTATCTAAATCCACTACAACTCCTTATAGGATAAGAGTTTAAATATCATAACAAATTAAGATAATTTGTATTGAGTGGGCTAAAACTTTACCCGGATACAACAATTAAATGATCTTGAATGTTATTGAAGGATGAAAGAAAACATAAAAGAAGAAAAGAAAGTAAAAAAATATTCCTGAAAATTAGACGATCTAGAATTTTTATATCTTTGTCAGTGATCTAGAATGTTCTTGAAGAAGGGAAAAAAGTTAAATTTATTCTTATAAATTACAATTCTACCCTTTAAATTACAAAGGCAAAAAGAAAATGTCATTCATTCCTCTACTTTTTGATTG
>NC_033796.1:32430519-32439228 GCF_001876935.1 Asparagus officinalis
TAGAATACACCTTGGTGTAACTAAGTTAGCTACGCATACCTGTAAAAATATATGTTTGTCCATGAATATCAATAATCGACACCATTCATTATGATCTATGCATTCAAAACTTCATAGAGATGAAAAATCACGTGGATTAAATATTTCTAGTTTATACATCTAATGACTTAGAAAGAATGACATGAATGGTCCAAAATATTATTTATTTTCAGTTGCTAGATTTATAGGATAGAAAATTCTAAACCATATGATTTTTGATCCACAACATTTGATGACATGCAAATTACAATGAACTATTTGCATTGACAAAATAGATGGGTAATGTATTTTCTTAGGTGTGTGTAACTAATATAGTTACATCCTAGGTGTATTGCAACTCTACCCCCACCCTCAATGCGCATGCGAATGCGTGCACACACACACACAATATATATGGAAAATTGTTCTTAAGGTGAAACCTTAGGATTAATCTAAGAATTTGTCCTCAAAACTATATTATATGCAATTAATTTATTTGATCACTTTATTCATTTTGAACTATATGTTTTGATTGTAGATAAACAAAAAATTAGGCGCGTTAGGTTATAGTTACTCACACATCAAATGGTTGTAAAATTAATATTTTTACCATAATACAACTAAAGAAAAAAAATGTGTCCGAAGTATTGAAAAGTCATGATTTTTATTTTATGGATGTTTTCAAACATTTAGATGATAATAAAAGGAGTGGATCAAGTAAATTAGGTGCTTCCTTAAATTAAACTAAGGTGTCATATTAGGAGTATTCCCCCCTGTTAGACCCTAGGGGGGTGATTAGGGTCTTATGCTAATCTAATCCGATTTATACCAATTAAAACTTACTAAAGAATTATTCTTGCAAGAAAGATATACAAGTGTTATAAGCAAGAATAAGCAATATGAATAAAGAGATATATCCTAGCAAAGAGGTAATATATGCAAGGATATATAAACAACACAAGGGTAAACAAAACAAGAGTGATAGTATGCAAATAAACAATGCAAACACACAATATGATCACGGAGTTCGGACCTTCCGTCCTACGTCTCCGCTCCCCACTCCCAGGGAGAAATCCACTATCAAAACCGGGTTTTTTACGCTCACTCGAATAACGTTTACACCTCACAATGTCGGTTTTTAACGCTCACTGATCAACGTTCACACCTCACTCACAATGTCGGTTTTCAACGCTCACCGATCAACGTTCACTCCTCACACTCACAATGTCGATTTTCAACGCTCACCGATCAACGTTCACTCCTCACACTCGGTTTTCTAGCTCACCGAAAATTTTACAATACTAACAAATAACAACAAATGATTTATTCTCTAATACAAGGTGAGAGCTCAATTAAGCACAACTCAATGTTACAATCTCTCACCATCCTAATAAAGTATATATGTAAATACTAAAAGCTCAATGTGGGTGTGTGTAACAATGAGATAATATAATTAAATCTAAACTCAATATAAAAACTAGCTTTAAAGAATGATAATCAAATAACTAAACAAATGTAAAGCTAGATAAGAGTTTAGAAAACTTCTCAATAGATCAAGAGGTGGATGTAGAATAGTTGGAAGCTCAAACTTCAATAGATGATCTCCTCAAGCTCTTTTGGAATTGATTCACAAAACCGAAACACTCAAATGCTTAAAAGCTTATAAACATACTTTAAACAAACTTAAACCCTTGATTAAAACTTTGTTAAACCTCTTTTAAAACATTCTCTTTGTTACTCATGAAGGATGAGAGCAAGGGGGTATTTATAACCTCCCAAAACCTCAGCCAAAAACCCCAATCAAAATGACCAAAAAGCCCAAGAGAAAACAGCTCAGAAACTAGCCGTTGAACTGATCTGATAGTTCGGCGGTCGACCGTGACGGTTGATCATGAGCAACAAAAAGCTGAAGAAAGGCTATGGAAAGCAGGCGATCGACTGTGGTGGTCGACCGCGAAAGTCTCTGGATTTGTCACGGTCGATCGCGATCCATAAAAAGGCAAAATAAATTATGAACTGTAGGCGATCGACCGTGGCAGTCGACCGCAAACTGATACATGGGGTTTTTATATGTTTTTGTAAATAGTTTTTGAGACTTTTAAACATATGTTAAAAATAACAAATAAAGTCCAAAAATAATGAAACTTTGGGAAACGTATATAAACATGTAAATGAACATGTTACAAAATTTTTTTTCCAAATTGCATTTTCCATTTGTGAAAAATCATCATTTTACAAAATAATCCAAAACATGAAAATGTAAACATATGAATTTTGACATTTTGGCTAAACCATATTTTAAAACTTTACAAAATGATTTTATAGACTTGAAGAAAGATGTAAACTATTATTATAAAGTCTATAAATAATGAATATAGTATTTTATCAAAATACACATATAATGCACTAAAACATGATTTCATTGAACGAAATAAAATTGATATTGATAAAATCATATATATGCATGTAAGTATAAAACAAAAATATGTTTTTTTAATTATATTTAATTATTTCATATTAAAACTTGAAAACTATCAAACCAAAACATATATGTATATATATAACTATATATATATAAAACCAAAGCGTGTATGTGTGTATATGATTGAGTTTAAAGTACCAACACACATAATATAACACCTAAACTAAATGTTACCCAAGCAATCTTGATCTTCAACGAAGCTCTATCTTGGTACACTTACGGATGAAGCTTGAACTTGTATCTTTAACTTGAATAGCGTAGCTTCAACCACAATTCCTCCAACCTCCATTGGATATGATCGTTAAAGCGTAATTCCATCCATCCTCCAACACGTTGTTTGTCTACAATAAATAGAAATACATAAACACTAGACAAATAATATTAGAAGTAAATTGTTTGTAAATTATCATCAAAACAAGAAGGCCAACACCCCCCCCCCCCCCCCACCCCTGCAACCCCCAACCCAACAAAAAAAACCCCTCACACACGTATTATTTTGGTAAAGAAGAAAGTACAAGCGAAAGCAATCGGTTGAGAGAGAGAGGAGTGTTCATATTAGGAGTACCCCCCCCACCCCAACCCAACAAAAAAACCCTCACACACGTATGTATTTTGGTAAAGAAGAAAGTACAAGCGAAAGCAATCTGTTGAGAGAGAGAGAGGAGAGAGAGAGGCGACAATGGAAGAGAAGAAGCAGACAGAGAAAGATGAGCATGAGACGAGATGGAGAGATACACACTCTAGTATAGTATGATGTTTCGGAGAGAGAATACACACACGCTAGTATAGTGTGCATGTTTCGCACGTGAGCATACTTATTATGTTTTAAGTTTTTTAAATTTTTTATGTTGGCTGCGAAGTAATGAAATAACTTGTATAACAATATAAATTCTGAACAATTATAATTTATTTAAATGAATAAATTATACGATAAAACTGTATATAAAGAACTATGTGATCAATTATTACAGTGGATAATTATATAATTTACTCTTAATTTATTAAAATAATTATAATATATTTCATAATTTCTTCTCTTTTAAATATAATAATATTATACATAGCATAATTATAATACTAATAGTAACTACATATTAATTTAATAATTAGTTTATTACACTATTAGTAAATAATTTATTAAATCATATACTTATTAAATTATAGTGTAATTTATTAATTTAAAATAATATTAAAATCATTATACTATTAATACTATTACAATTATAAAACACAAACTATTTTTCATGCCATTATCATAATTTTAAAAGGCTAATAAGATGAAAGGTTAATAGGTAATCCTCCATAAGAGGTGAAATCCAAACGCATAAAGCATAAGCCTAAGGAGTTTTAATTATTCTTACTTTTTCCAGAATTTTAAATATTATGTGATGATAAATTAGGGATAAATTAAAAATTTTCTATTAAATAACATAATTAAATAATGAAATATTAGTGTGGCCAAAGATTTTGAAAAAGTGAGCAAATGCATATTTAATAAAGATGTTATATATAATTAATGAATGATTAATTACAAGTAATGGTATGTTTGAGTATTATCAAATTTAAAAGGGTGAAAATAGAAATTAAAACATTTGACAAGCCAATCCTCTTTTATATATACTAATAATATGCCACACGTGCATTGCACATGGCATACTTGGTTTAAAAAGTTATTAGTAAATAATATATTTTATATTATTGATTCTTAAATATATACTTACGATATAATATTTTGGTATATTGATTCTCTATATATCATGAAAGAAAGTTACAAATGTTACTAAATAAAAATTAATATTAAATATCTAGTATCTTATTAGAATAGTAAAAATTATTGTTAGATACAAAATTACAAAAACTATAGTAGCAATATGGAATCACAAACAAGATAAAGATATTGTTTGAATATCTTACTTCATGGGCAATTGTATAGGTCAATTTTTTTATCCAAATTAAAGAATCTCAATTAAGAGACAAATTAATTTTGATTTCATATAAGAAATCAAAATTTTTATGCAATTCAATCAAATATATCATACATAGGTTTGTGTATTCTGATTTACTTAATGAATTGAAGATAGATAACTAATATGTTTTATTAGTTAATCTTTGTAGCCTAAGGTTGATAGGAACAAAGAACTTATTTGTGGTTGATCAAAAATAAGACAAACAAAGTTTTATGATTCTACATAATTATTAATAAAGGAACAAAAAAGATGCTTAATAGAGGTAAGAAAATCAAAAAGGTAAGAAACATTAAAAGCATTCGGTATGTTGATAGCATCTCTGAACTTAAAATGCATATTAACTGAGTAATTTGTTAAGAATTAAATCATGAATACATCTAATGAACAAGAAAGGATAACTTATGACATATATTCAAAAGAAAAAGTGCAACTTATGATAAATAGCCTAAAAAGTTCTTTTACAACATTGTGCACGGAGAAAAGAAATCTTTAAATTGCTTTGCATAAACTCCAAAAATAAGATCATACATTCTTTCTAAGTATTAAAAATCAATAAGAATCCTACCTAATCCACTGTAAAAAAACACGCACTAAAAAAATCTTTGGTTCTAAACCAGATTTATAAATACTCTTTAATATTAAGACTTTCAAATAATAATCTTCCTATAATCTATTATCCTTATCTGTTTTAAGGATTCAAGAGATAAGACACAAATCAAGAGCTACAAATGTAATATGAGACATAGTGCCATGAGTTGAACTTGAGATATAGTCTTCAGCTCCATAAAAGATAAATCATTAAGTCTATAAACTATTTGATAAATATTATCCAATGTATGCGTGTACACACACATATGCAAGCCACATGCACTATAAACCATTTGACAAACTTTTCACGTAACATATTTTATAAACCATCATGCTGGTATAGGAATTTGGCTTAGTAGGTGTTGTGGTGGGTTGAAGAGAATGGATGACCATAATCTATGGTGTAGAGATGAAAAACAAAACATATAAAGGAAAAAGGAAAGGGTTAGTTAATTGGATCCATAGCATATGCATTTAGTTAATTAAGTTATGGAATATTTAAGAGCGTAAGAAACTAATTAAATATTACTATTATGATCATTTGTAATTAATTTAATTTAATTTTAGACACATTGAACTAAATTAAATAAAAAATAATTAAAGTAAAGTTGGAAATATCAACTTTGGGAAGGGTAAAAGGGACAATCGAAAGTTTTAACACTCCAGTCCTCTTGTGTGTGTGTGTGTGTGTGTGTGTGTGTGTGTGTGTGTAGGCAATATAGTGAGATGGTGGGATGATTTGCTTAATGTGAGATCGTCATTCTACACTGCTAGATTCAAATTAATGATTAGATTTAAACTAATAGGTTAATTAGTTAACGATATGTGGCCCCCACATTTATTTGGTTTTCCTACTAAATATTCTCTAACCCTAAGCTGAACCCGAACCCAAACCCGAACTCCCTAACCCAAGCCCTAATACGAGCCGTAACCCAAATCCGAAGCCTAACCCAACTCCAACCGAACCCACTAACCCTTGTTAGATCTCATGTTTATGAGCCTACGGTCTAATCTTGTTTTGATGATTTACAAACAATCTCTAATATCGTTTGTCTAGTATTTATATTTGTTTATTAGGTATTCTAAACAAACATCGATGTTGGATGGATTGTGCCTTAACGATGACATTCAATGGAGGTTGGTGGAATATCGGAATGAAGCCATTTGCAATTCAAAGTCAAATTCAAGATTAAGTTTTATCCGCAACCTAGACGAGCTTTATTGAAGATCAATTACTTGGGTATAATGTTTTAGGTTTATACTTTGTGTGTTGATACTTAAAGCTCAAACATTATACACACATACACATTTTTATTTTATAGTCTTTGAGTTTAAATTGTATAAATATGAAACTAATAGTTATATACATATACATATATACTAGTTTCTTATTTATCAGTTTTGTTTTGGAAAATAATGTGTTTAGCTATATAAATATGAAACACATGAATATAATTACATACACACATATTCGTTTCATGCTTATATGTGCTTAAAATGATTTTATTAATTAACAAATTTAAAATCAATAAAATCATGTTTATTTATAAAATTATATGTTTATGGATTAAAGACTCAATTACATCATGTTACATCTTTTCTTAAGTCCATTAATCCATTCATAATGAATATGCAAGTTTGTTTGTCAAAATTTCAAATGTATTGAGTTTTGATGTTTTGGACTATTTTGCAATATGATGAGTTTTTACAAATAGGAAATGTAATTTAAAAAATTCTATTTATAACATGTTTATTTTCATGTTTATAAATATTTTTCAAAGTTTTATAATTTTTGGAATTTATTTGCTATTTTTTAAAGGGATTCAAATTTTATTTTTACTATTCATTTTATGCCATGTGCATGTTATCAGTCGACTGATGAACAGTATCAGTCGACTCATCAGTCGACCGACGAAACATGCTAGAATAGCAGATAGTTTCTGTTCAGTCGACTGATGAACCATCAGTCGACCGATACAGGTTATCAGAAGACTGATGAGTTCATCAGTCAGCTGATGTCAGATGAGTGGCCTATAACGGTCAGCTCATCAGTCGACTGATGAATAGTATCAGTCGACTGATGGTACTGTAACGGTTAGGTTTTCAGCTTGCGCAAATTTCGGGATTTTGTCTTTTTCCTTGGTTTCTTCTTGGTTTTAGGGTTTGTTTTGTGATCCTATATATACCCCTTGGCTTCTAACTTCTGAAATAGCAAAGAAAGGTTTAAAACTAGTTTTACAAGTGTTCAAGGGTGTTTAAGAGTTTTTTAAGTTTGTTTTGTGTGAAGAAGTTTTCACAAAGAAGAGGCTTATATTTTCTGTTTGAGGAATTCAACTTCATCCCTTCATCTACATCTCTTTGTGATTTTGGAAAAGTTTTCTAAACTTAATTATCTAGCTTGTTTATACTTAAATTGTCATATTTATATTTGCTAGATTAATTCGAGTTTGATATTATTTATACTCATTGATTACACACACCCGCTTGAGCTTAAGTATTTCATACAAAGTATATTGGGTTGTAAGATTGTATCTTTGAGTGTGAGCTTATCTTAGTTCTCATCTTGTATTAGAGAACTAATCATTTTTTTTCTTGTGCTTTATTGAGTGAACACATTGTAATACACAAGTACACCAAGAGGAGTGTGTGGTGAGAGACGGGGTCGATTCCAAGAGGAGTGGCATCGGTAGTAAAGCCTAAGGAGAAGTAGTAAATCCGAGCACTTGAGGAAGTCGACACAGGCCAGGCCAACACTTAGAAGGTGTATTATGTGATTACAAGTGTGAATGTTATAAACGTTTATCGGTAAGCATTGAAAACTGATTGTGAACGTTAAAAACCGGCTGCGATAGTGAAGATTCTCCTCGAGAGTAGGGAACGGAGACGTAGGTCGGAAGTGACCGAACTCTGTGATCACATTGTGTGTTTAAGTTTGCTTTGGCGTATTATTTGTGCTCATTTTTTATTACATTCTATATCGTCATTGTCTCATGATTATAACGCCCTTAGTTTAATTGCATATCCTTACTCATATATCTTGTTGTATATCATAATTGCTAGTATATTGTTAATAAGTTTTAAATTGATATTAAATCGGATTAGATTAGCAAATTACCTTATTCACCCGCTCTCTAGGTTAATTTCAACCCTAACCCTAATCCAAACCCGAACCCAAAACCCAAACCCAAACTCGAACCCTAACCCGAACCAAACTCACTAACCCTAACCCGAACACAAATAAGAAAGAGAGGGGGCGGAAGAGATGATATGGGAAATCTAAGAGAATATTTGGCAGGGAAATCAAGTAAATGTAAGGGCCACATATCTTTAGTTAATTAACTTGTAGGTTAATTCTAACAATTAATTTGAATCTAACGGTGTAGAATGGACATCTCATGTTAAGCAAAACATCACACAAAACACACACACACACACACACACACACTATATATATATATATATATATATATATATATATATATATATCACATATCTTTAGTTAATTAACTTGTAGGTTAATTCTAACAATTAATTTGAATCTAACGGTGTAGAATGGACATCTCATGTTAAGCAAAACATCACACAAAACACACACACACACACACACACACACTATATATATATATATATATATATATATATATATATATATAT
>NC_033796.1:32442167-32466592 GCF_001876935.1 Asparagus officinalis
AGGGAAAGCAATCTGTTGCACACCGCTAGCTCTAGGGCAGACAACACCTTGCCTTGTCTGAACCAATATTTCTTAAATTAGAATAGGTAAGGGAGGAGACTATTTATACCCGCATGGGTACACAGAAGATTATAAGAGAAGAAATAAATATAACAACAAATAAAAAAACTGTCGACCCATGACAAGTCCCTGTAAGGGAAAGCAATCTGTTGCACACCGCTAGCTCTAGGGCAGACAACACCTTGCCTTGTCTGAACCAATATTTCTTAAATTAGAATAGGTAAGGGAGGAGACTATTTATACCCGCATGGGTACACAGAAGATTATAAGAGAAGAAATAAATATAACAACAAATAAAAAAACTGTCGACCCATGACAAGTCCCTGTACTTCAGATAGGCTAGTAGACTCATATTTGATTTATTAGGGAAAAATTATTGAGCTACAAAGGTTGTAGTTAGTTTATTGCCAAAATAATAATACTATATATTGATCCGATCAAAAGTACTCTTGCCAATATAATTCTCTTTTTCAATATTTGTACCCCTCTCTAGCGTTTCCTTTAATAGACACCTACAATTGTTGATCCGAGGTAGCTGCATGCTGCGAGAGTTAGGAAGAGGATTGTACCACTGTGTCTTTAATCAGTTGAAGGTTTACTCTATGGGCCTGTTCGTTTGCCTTAAAAAAATGGGAAATCAAAGAAATAGAAAACTATTTCTAAAAAAAATGGGTTTTTGAATTGTTTGGTTGGCTAAAAAAAAGGAAATCAAAGAAATGGAGATGAGATGAGATGAGTTGTCACATTATTATTGGATGATGTGAGTGATTTTTTAAGAAAACTAGTTTTGATGTTGTTCGGTTGGCGAAAAAAATAAGGAAATGAATTATAAGAAAGCTATTTCCTGTTGTTTTGTTGTTTTCTTTTGTTTGGTTCATTCTTAAAAATAAGAAATGAAATGAGATGAGATGAGTTATCATTGTATTATTGGGTTATGTGAAGAAAGATTAAGAAAAGTGTTTTCACAACTTTTTGGGATGAAAACAAAGAAATGAAATGTTAATGAGATGAGGTGAATTGTCATAATATTTTATTCGATGATGTGAGTGATTTGAAATGATGAAAAGAGATGAGTTGAGTGATGTTTGGATGAAAATAATATTTTATTAGATGTGATGGATGAGTTGTTAGATGAAAATAATATTTTATTAGATGTGGTGGATGAGTTGTTAGATGAAAATAATATTTTATTAGATGTGGTGGATGAGTGGTTAGATGAAAATAATATTTTATTAGATGATGTGGATGAGATGTTGGATGAAAATAATATTTTAGGGTCTGTTTGTTTGCTAAAAAAAATGAGAAAACACCCACCACATCACCTTTCAAGAAATCTCCTATGTGCCACATAGGATTTTGGTTTCAAGGGTTTTTCATTTCTTCAGTTTGTTTCAGTTTGTAATTTAAAGAAATGAAACGCCACGTAGGATGCCACATCAGCTTTTTTAAGAAATGTGTTTTCACAACAAAAACCTCTGAAAACACTTGGAAATGTCACTTCAATGAATTATTTATTACTAAAAGCACTGTTAGAATAGTAAAGCTGAATAAAACAGATTATTTAAATGGGCTGATTTCTCTTTCCTTTGTTTTTTGTTCAAACAAACACAAGAAATAGAAATGTGGTGCACTGTTACTATTGCGGCTTTTTTTGTCTGTTTGTGTGACTTGGCGGTGAAATGAGGTGATTTCTTTGCGAAACAAACACAAAAAAAGAAATGTGGGAAAACTCTTGAAATGAGTTGAAATCAAATGAAATGTGACATTTCCATTTCCGATTTTTTTGGGAAAACAACCAAACAGCCCCTTATTGGATGTTGTGGGTGAGTTTTAGGGATGGAAATGGAAGAAATGGATTATTTTGGGATTTTCACCTTTTCCATTTCCATTTCTTGGTTTTTAGGAAATAAACGAACGGGCCCTATATCCAAAATGTAGTAATTAAGAAGAAGTTATAACTTTATCATGAATAAATATATTACGAAGCTAGGGGCTAGGACATTACTTTTTAGTTGCATAGGACAGGACGGAGAAACTTTTGCTTAGACAAAGGACTATGTCTTGCTTGGTCTTGTTTTGTAGGTCCTACAATTTGATCTCAGACTCAGATGAATATATGTGGAGAAATAATTCCCTAGAGGATATATTTGTCACTAATTAGAGTAATGATTGCCATGACGAGTGTGATTAGACCACCATTGACACGAGACAATGTGATTTTCTAGGTGTCAGTCAATGGGAAACAAAAGTTACATTTACATCACCTATTGTTGAAAAGTCACACAAACCGGAGCTTTTTATGTTAACCCAGACAATACAAAGTAATAGAAAGAAAAACTTTGTATTTTAATGATGAGACCATAGAATAGAAAACTATCTGATGGAAAGATATAGTGGTTAAGGTATGAAAAGCTTTTCTTACGTACTGATTCATGATGGTCTTTGTTGCCATAGTGCTGTTGAAGGTTGAAAAGTCGATCTGTAATAGCTAACAGTACGCACACTTTAACATGGCAATAAGTCATTTTAACAAAGAAAAAGGTTATACACACAATTTTTTGTTGCGAGGGAAGACAATAACTATCTATTTATCTAAAAATAAAAATAAACTATTATAAAATTATATTAGGTGATAGGCTTGCACTCGGTATACTTTATCAGCTATATTGTATGTATTTTCTTTGTAATTTCACTTAATTGTTGAACAGTGAAATGATATTTTATTTTTCAATAGGCTAATTCATTTTATTACTAACTTATTTATTGTCTTTAGATAATTGGGGTGCATTTTTTATAATTTATGGACGGCCAGAGTGTGTGTGTGTGTGTGTGTGTGTGTGTGTGTGTGTGTGTGTGTGTGTGTGTGTGTGTGTGTGTGTGTGTGTGTGTGTGTGTGTGTGTGTGTGTGTGTGTGTGTGTGTGTGTGTGTGTGTGTGTGTGTGTGTGTGTGTGTGTGTGTGTGTGTGTGTGTGTGTGTGTGTGTGTGTGTGTGTGTGTGTGTGTGTGTGTGTGTGTGTGTGTGTGTGTGTGTGTGTGTGTGTGTGTGTGTGTGTGTGTGTGTGTGTGTGTGTGTGTGTGTGTGTGTGTGTGTGTGTGTGTGTGTGTGTGTGTGTGTGTGTGTGTGTGTGTGTGTGTGTGTGTGTGTGTGTGTGTGTGTGTGTGTGTGTGTGTGTGTGTGTGTGTGTGTGTGTGTGTGTGTGTGTGTGTGTGTGTGTGTGTGTGTGTGTGTGTGTGTGTGTGTGTGTGTGTGTGTGTGTGTGTGTGTGTGTGTGTGTGTGTGTGTGTGTGTGTGTGTGTGTGTGTGTGTGTGTGTGTGTGTGTGTGTGTGTGTGTGTGTGTGTGTGTGTGTGTGTGTGTGTGTGTGTGTGTGTGTGTGTGTGTGTGTGTGTGTGTGTGTGTGTGTGTGTGTGTGTGTGTGTGTGTGTGTGTGTGTGTGTGTGTGTGTGTGTGTGTGTGTGTGTGTGTGTGTGTGTGTGTGTGTGTGTGTGTGTGTGTGTGTGTGTGTGTGTGTGTGTGTGTGTGTGTGTGTGTGTGTGTGTGTGTGTGTGTGTGTGTGTGTGTGTGTGTGTGTGTGTGTGTGTGTGTGTGTGTGTGTGTGTGTGTGTGTGTGTGTGTGTGTGTGTGTGTGTGTGTGTGTGTGTGTGTGTGTGTGTGTGTGTGTGTGTGTGTGTGTGTGTGTGTGTGTGTGTTTTCACACACACACATGACACACATATATATATTGTGTGTGTGTGTATAGAGTAATGTTTTCCTAAGGTGACACCTTAGATTCCCACCTAAGGACGCGACCTAAAATCACATTATTCCGTAATTTGCTTTTACGATCCGCTCCGTTAAACTTGATCTACACGTTCTTAAATCCAAACATATCAATTTTGGGGTGAACCCGTCGTGTTTTGACCATTCGTTGAGCCGTGCAAAAAGTTCTATTCATTCGAAACCGTTAAAATTGCGGTGAGTGGATGAGGGGTCAAAACACGACAGGTTCACCCCAAAATTGGTGTGTTTGGATTTAAGAACGTGTAAATCAAGTTCAACGAGCGGATCGCAAAAAAAAGGAATGACGTGATTTTAGACCGCGTCCTTAGGTGGTAATCTAAGGTGTCACTTATATAATATATTATATTATATACTATATATATATATATATATATATATATATATATATATTATATATATATATATATGAGAACAAGGAGAAAGCCTTGATACCAAGTTGTTTAAACAACTTGGTAGTGATGTGACCCTAGATTTTGTCCCTACATCACACCTCGAAGATAAAGCCTGCACCACTCCTTCACCACTCCAATGTACGGATTAGGGCAAGATTAGTCCCCTACCACATCACTACCAAAAGTTGTTTTGAGCAACTGGTAGCAAGTTTCTCCATTTCTCTCTCTCATCTTCTTTCTCTCTTTGTATATATACTATATATATATATATATTATATAGTATATAATATATATATTATATACTATTATATACTATATATATATATAAGTTTGTACTTGAATATGTGAATGGTCATATTCTCATCACTCATTCCAATTCCTAATCTCTACGCATGCCGCATGTGAATGTGGGCGCCGATTTCAATGATGGAGAGAATATTCCAGCTCACTACCCAAGCACAAAACTTGCACATTTCTCTTCTCTTCATCTCTCTCTCTCCTCTCTTGCATCTCTCTCTATACTATATATATATATAATATATATATATATATCTATATATAATATATATATATATATAACATATATAATATATATCGCCGCGCGAGCATGTAAGAAAAATTGACACAATATGAGAGAGCATGATGAAGGCAAAATCAAACAGAGCTTATGATTTAGTTGGTTTTTTAGTAGCTTTTTAATGTTCCATGCCAGGTGCTCCATGTTTTAGCCTGATCAAAGGAAGCAGGTATTTCTAACACAAGTATTTCTTAATTAAATGAGATTGCAGCACAAAAAATAATTTGTTTATTTCTAGGCCACAGCGTACAAATATACTAGGCTTTAGAAATATGCACTGAAGCAAGCCTATGCAAGTACCAACTTTAGAAAGCAACAAAGCCTAAAAACAAAAGTTAAATGGTGCAGCCATGCTCCATTTATATAGCCGTAGGTAAAAAAAGATACTTATTTTGTAATGGAATGAGCTAAATTAACAAATTTACATTTTAGGAGGACATGTTGTCAAGCCCTAGATCCTCGAGCCCGTTACCATAGTGTAACTTACACTATGGTAACGGGCTCGAGGACTTAGGGCTTGACAACAAACACGAACAAAAAAACAATAAATAAATAAATAAATAAATAAAACCCAAAATAATAATAATAATAATAATAAAAGAAGGCGCCACTAAAATGTAGGTGATACCTCAATCAAGGAAAACCTCATAGATGTCCCGGGAAAATAATTGTGAGTTTCCCAGTCTACCCCTTATGATTAGCCAACTACATACTGCATATCAGAATTTGGGGAAACGCATGCCAGCGACAGTTTGATGATGAATCAAAGTTATAAATTACAGTTTGAGTTGATCATGTGATTTGGACTACATAGTTATTCAATATCTTTGCCTGCAGAAATCGCTCAACAAACTGTTGGTTTCAGATGTGTAGGACCCAAACCCGAGAACAAAATCAAAAGCTGAAAAAACCCAGACCAGTCGACCAAAGGGAACATCAGTCGACCGATTCGAACGCCAGGAAAACAGGAAAGTCTCTGTTCGGTCGACCAATACGAATTATCAGTCAATCGATAACATGCACAGACAGTACTGGAAAAAACTATTCTGATCAGTCGACCGATAACAGTAAAAACAAAATCCTAGCCTGTTTGAAAACCTGTTTGAATTAGGATTATATATATATATGAGAAAAATAGGTATAGTTAGTACCAAGCACAAATTTTATGATTGGTAGTGATGTGTCTCATTCCCATCCACTCATTCAATTGGGGGGACCACATTCAACTCATGTGAATGTGGTCCCCCCATTTGAATGAGTGGTTAGTAATACACGAAAAAGAGAGGGTTTTGAGAGCACTTTGAGATCAGAGATCTTAGAGAGAGAGAGTGGCCTATTGCTAGCTTTGTAATCTTCTTCAATAATCAAAGAATTTATAGTGTGGCTCCCGAGAACGTAGGCACGTTTGCCGAACCTCGTTAAATCTGGTGTTCTCTTTTTCATTTATTCTTTCCTGCAATTTTTTCGATTCGCTGTGATTTTTTGCTTGCTAATTGTTCGTCACAAGATCCGGAGGGCACATGTTGTCGATTGTTCAACCCCAACACAAACAATCCATTGTGCAAGTAATCATATATCCTAGCAAAAAAAAATATCACTCATATGACAATTGTACGTATGCATTAAAGAACATAGACTCTCGTAGTGTGGCATCACATACGATATATTTGCACATGACCACTGAATTGACTCAGAATCAGACTGCTTCCAGGTGCCTATACGGTCGAAAGCTTTGATAGGGAGAGCATTCACAAAGAAAATATGTTGAGGTCGGTAAATATTGATCAAGACCATCGATCAGAAAGATTTAGGAAAAATTGATTTCAATAGGCAGAACGGAGTTTAGGTGATAAGCAAGCAAATGTCAGGGACAATCCACACTTGAACGTTTTCCCATTCAAACGAATTGAGAAATGACATAGATGTCTTCAACATTCACAGAAAATTGTTTTACTTCTATCAGACTTCCTGCCAAAGTTTCAAACCAAGTGAGAGGTGACGTAAATGTCTTCAACATCAACGGATAATTGTAACTAGAGCATACATTTGTCACTAATTAGAGTGATGATTATCATAACGAGTGTGATTAGAACAACATTGACTTGAGACTGTGATTTTCTAGGTGTCAACCAATTGGAGGCAAAAGTTGCATTTGCATCACTATTGTTGAAAAGTTGTCGCACTACTGGAGCTTTTTATGTTAACCCAGAGATCGTACAAATTGCACTAGTAATAGAAAGAAACTTTATATTGTAATGATGAGATCATAGAACAGAAGACTAATCTGATGGAAAGATATAATGAACTTAAGGTATGAAAAGCTTCTTACATACTTGATTCATGATGGTCTATATATGTTGCCAAGTGCTGCTGAAGGTTGAAAAGACTTAAATAGTGGGTCGAATTCCTCAATAATTGTACGCACACCTTAACCTGGCACTAAGACATGTTAACAAAGATAAAGGCCACCAGTATGTACCCCCAAAAAAAAAAAAAAAAAGTTTCCATATGCTGAGTAGAAAACTTGACACGATATGAGAGAGCATGATGAAGGCAAAATCCAATAAGCTTATGATTTAGTTGGTTTTTTCAGAAGATATTTGAAGCTTTATGCAATGTGGTCCGTGTTTAATTAGTCTGAGAAATACTCCTTGGACATAGGTATTTCTAACACAACTATTTCTTAATTAATGCGGAGTAAAAATTACTATGTTTATTTCCAGGCCACATCATGCAAATACTAGGCTTTAGAAAATTGTACTGAAGCAAAAGCCTATGCAAGTACCAAATTTAGAAAGCAACAAAAACCTGAAGAAGAGAAAAACTGCATGGTGCAGCAATGCTCCATATATAGCCAACGGTAACAAAGATTCATATTTTGTCAGACATACGAATACGAATACAAATACAAATATGCTTTGGTAAGGAAAGTTTATATTCATATCCACTAAAATCGGATACGTATACAAATATACACGTGTCATGCGGATATATAAGCAGATATACATGCAGATACAAAATGGATATGAGGAAGCTAGATAATATTATAGTTCATATGGTATGAGAGAGTTCATTAATATGTTTATTATATCTAAAAAAGCAAAGATTAGATCTCTTGATCATCAAAATTAAACTCAAAATTTATTGGTGCAATGTAAGTCTTGCGACTAACTGAGTGCAACACATTATTTGGATTAATTCACCGACAAAATTGGTTAGCCAATTATACACTTTGACTTTGAAATTCAAATTAAATCAAGCAAAATGAAGTTGTACATCACCGGGTTGCTTAGATGACGAGCCAACTACTGCATATAAAAAATCGGGAAAACGCATGCCAGCGACAATTTGATGATGAATATGAATCAAAGTTATAAATTGCAGTTTTGGAAACAAACTTCTTTAGTTGAGTTGATCAGGTGATTTGGACTACATAGTTATCCAATAACTTTGCCTGCAGAAATCGCTCAACAAACAATCCATGGTGCAAGTAATCATATATCCTAGCAAAACAAATATCACTCATATGAAAATTGTATGCATTAAAGAACATAAACTCTCGTAATGTGGCATCATAGACTATATATTTGCACATGACCACTGAATTGACTAAGAATCAGACTGCTTCCAGGTGCCTTTATGGTCGAAAGCTTTGATAGCGAGAGCATTCACAAAGAAAATCTGTTGAGGCCGGTAAATATTGATCAAGACCATCGATCAGAAAGATTTAGGAAAAATTGATTTCAATAGGCAGAACGGAGTTTAGGTGATAAGCAAGCAAGGGACAATCCACACTTGAAGGTTTTCTCATTCAAATGAAATGAGAGGTGACATAAATGTCTTCAACATCAATGGAAAATTTTAACTTCTGTCAGACTCCTTGCTAAAGTTTCAATGATTTCGTTGGACACAAAAGTCTCCACTTAGACAATTTAAAAGTAAGGAGTTTTTCTGTTTACTTAGCATGCCTGGATAAGGACTAAACTTAATGGTTCGGTCAATTGCTAGTCAACTAGAAAGTCAAATCACTCACAGATAGTATATATCAAGACGAATTAAAGAGAAACAGTGGTTCAATCTGAAGTTGCATGACAAGACTGGGCCTGTTTGGTAGCCACTTTTTCGAGAGTTTTTGGGTTGTAACATTGTAAGGGTCAGGCGCAACAGTATTGCAACCAACTCCTCTGTTTGGTAGGTCAAAAGCGTTACATTACTGTAGCTGCCAGGCACTGTTAGTCCACCCAATTCTGTGGTACTGTAGTAACTACGCGCGGCGCTTTTCAAAAAAAATAAACCAAACAGGCCCTTGTGCCATCTCAAAAATCAAGGGGTCTTGCACTTTGGTTCCTCAGAGACCAAAATACCCCTCAGCTTAGGTGTTCAGGGTTTTTGGCAGGAACATAAGCTAGAGGGTATTTCCGTCATAGACTGACTGATTTGCAACACCCCTTAGGATTTTAGGGACTTTTGAGCAATTTCAACGATTTGAGGGACTGATATGAAATTATTAATGATTTGAGGGACTAGTATCTGAAAACCCCTTCTTAATGCATTACGGGGCAGTTAATAGTATCTAGACTCCCTACATAGTAAGACAATGCGCATTTTTTTATCTAACTAGTAGCTAAGGAAGATGAACTCTCTTTGTTAATAATCTACTCCAAATAGCTTTATTATAGGCAGACTATTGATTGATGATTAGAAGACCACATAAAGCTGTGCCAATCCACGAGGTATAGATTGTTCTCACTCGTCCATTCTCTAACATGAAGGATAATTCTCTCTATATAATAACACAATATTGAAGAAAATAAGAGCTGCTATCTTCCTAATTTCCTAACGCAAATCTTATTTCCCATTGAATAGCGTAATTAATCTCAGTGATTGAACTGATCCTAGAATATGGGACTAATTTCAATTAACCATGTTTTACTAGAGTGCGACATTAACCTAAGCCACCAATCTATCACTGATGGTTAACTCACAAAATAGTGAAGAACATCATCCTGCCCTAAAATCAAAGTGAAGCATATAATCAGTATTAGTACCTCAAAACTAAGTTATTTTACATAGTAAAATCTCAATCTAATCATGTTAATCCCTAGGTAATTTAAGTTACATGGTTCCTCAAGCTAGTTTAACACACTAACACTCACAATTTTCCACCAGTTCTAACTCAGAATGATTTAAGAAATTAGTACTGCCAGATCCCAATACCACCAGTTCTCAGTACTCCCAAATCCCAATCAATCATTCTGATGATCATTCTTCAATCTCCAAGTGTACTAAAAATAGCTAAATCATTTCCTTCAAAAAATTCATCTATTTTCTCCTTTCAAAATGTACCAATTTTCCCAATGAGATGTAAATAGGACTACAATAGCAAGCTATTACTGGGAAATGAAAACCTTTTAACATGACTCTCTATTAGATTTAAGAAATATTCTATTTTCAATGGTTTAATCTAACTGAAAGAACAATATTAGTATAGCTCAACTGATTATTGAACTAATATAATTAAAATGCCAAGCGCCAATATTTCAGCAGCTAACATTAAATAAGCAATTCAAGGGACTAACACAAAAAATATTGAAGTAAACTAAACTATTTCAAATTTTCAATCAAATGAAACTGAAGAAAAGAGAAGTCATCCCAATTTTTCAAGAATAAAATCCTTCACCTTTCAACCAGCTGACCTACTCCCAATCTGCAAAATGTGTCACTCTTTCTGTTAAAACTAAGAATCAACTGCAAATTAATTGTTTCTTCCAATTTTTGTGTCTGATATGAAGTTGAATCAATTATATATTCATTAGAATAAATTTCGAAGTTAGCGAGCCTGAAATCTATAAAAGACATGTTTCTTAAGCTTATTGAGTTGTGTTGATATCCATGTCACTATATTTAAACAATATATTTAAAATTCATGATTATGTGTGGGGCTGAGGAGCCCCCCACACACACACACTTTTTCTTCCCTTTTAAATTTTCTTGAAAACATTCCAAGCTAAGCTTGGATTGAGCCAAAGCGACTCTAATGCCTTGTTAAAGTTCTGCAGCTACACAAGTTATTATAGGGAGTAATGCATGTAGTTTATACTCATACAGCTGTGGCATATCAAACTCGAGAACTATTATAATTTTGTATCGAAAAGTGCTGAATGAGCAGATATGCATGGTTTAAGAGCTAAGATACAATCATAACGACAGGTAAAACTAGAGTTGACTACATGCACAGGCCGGACAAGTACTATGAGACTCCTAAGAAGAAATCTCCTAGGCAGTAAAGATGGGGGAAATAATATCTTAGTTATACAATGCGACAACTTAACAATTAAAGAAGCATTCATTTATCAAACCTTTGATGAACTTGACACACAATTGGTACCAAATACACCAAATTCAGTAATTAATCCTTAATGAACTTGGTAGTTAAGTTATGCCCACATTTCTGCTATAATCATTCAATCCGGTAGGATAGATCTACACAACCTAGACAAGCTAGAAGTTCTTTACATGCGTGTAACTTGACTTCCCCTCTTATGTCAAGCACTGAAAACGGAACTAACATGTTTTTCTTCTCTCCCTCTCTTGTGTTATTCAGCATACATTTAAAATTAAAGTTTTGCTACATAATATATTACTTCTTGAAAGTCCTTTAATACAGATTATGCTGATTTCTAGAAGCTGAAAAAAGGCCTAATTACGGACAAAACACAAAAAAGTTTTAAAATGTAAGTAAGCAAGTTCTTACCACTTACTGTAGTATACCTCAAAATTTATGTGGAACCTAAAGAAAGTCCTCTTTCTTCTGTCCTATGTAACTATCGTCACTAACTTATTTGACCCCTCTTTATGTTTGAGTAGATAGTAGCTACTTGAATATGTTAGCTTATACTAGATGGAGTCTGGACACTGGAGTAATTTTTTTGTGAGCAGCTCACAATTTCCATTAAAAACAGCTTCTTCTCCGATTCATTATGATCATTCAAGCGAAGCATTGACCGTCTCTCTTACACGAATTATTATCAAGAGAATGTAATAGAAAATCACCCGCTCCACTTGAAATTCTGTCCCTTATAATGTACTTGAACACGGAGGCCTATAGGAATATCCTATTTTAAATTATTTTTGAATGCTATCTATGTCAAAGCATTATTAATTCATTGTTTGATGTTGTCAAGGAAATTAATAAAAGAAAAGAGGTACCTAATTCGCTATATTTCCCTTAAATGCCCATAATTTCATGTACAATTTAGAATCATTGTTAGTATTGAAGACTTCACATAGTTAGTACTGCAATGAACGTTATTTTGCATTTGTTAAATAAGAACAAAAGAGTTTTCTTTCTTAAGGATGTTTTCATGGTTCTCCCATTTTAGTTTTGGTTATAAGGTATCATTTTCTCCGTACACGAATATATGACTAGTTCCTTTAGAAGCCCAAGCGGATAAATAATGACAAGGTAACCTTTAAGGGTAAAAAGTACCTTGAGACAACTGGAGATGATTAGAACAGGTGTTTTGTTTTCTGATAGCTTCAAATGTGTAAGGAATGCTATCTTAACATCCTTCTGGTTCTGGTAGCTTCTTCCATAGAGATAACAATGCATATGTGATGATGCCTCCTAAAATATTTTAAAACTACAGTGTAATCTTGCAAAGACGCTTAAATCACTAATGTTCAGAAAGATGCAGTCGCATCAAGTCCTTAATGATACTTAGCATCAAATGAAGACCTTTATGATTTTGGAAGAAGGAAGATTATTTCTACCAGGAATAGTCAACTTAAATTTCTAAGAAGTACATGCACAAACACAGACAGGCACACACTCATGCACATCCACATGCACGTACGTATATGTTTATGTAATGATACTACAAAATTCAAATGAGAGATAACAAGTAAGTCCTCTAATTTATCAAGCATCATATATGATCTCCAAAACAAAAGGTCAATCCACCTGAATACTGTCAATCATCTTAGATTTGAATGTGTGTGCGCGCGTGTGGGTGGGTGTTGGTGTTTGTGGGCATGGGCGTGAGTGAGTGAGTGCATGTGTGTGTTTGTGTGCGTGAGAGGGAGACATCTACGAAGTCAAACCAAACAGCTAAAACGACATCATGCTCAATATAGCAACAATAAATCTAGTATTTACCTTAACTTTCAATCAACATTGGAAAAAGAAATCCCAACTTACATGATGGAGCAATATATAAAACATCCAACAATACCACCATAAACCTTAAGTCAGAAAACAACAGAACAAGAGTCATCTAAATTAGGATGCGCTTCACAAATATGTGCACATAACACACATGCAGAGCGAAGCACCACATGCACAAAGCACCATGCAAATGCATATTCATACATGTGTGTGCGCAGCATGGTTAAGAATCAAATCATCGTCAACCAAAGATCTCATTCAAAACTATAGCCACCAATTTTCAAAGACCTAATTTGTTGTCTTTTTTCCAAACCTTAAGTAACCTTCTTTCTATCTAAATTATTCAAAAGATACCAACCTGAGAGGATCTTCATGCTCTTTTTTAAACTCAAAATCACTGCATCCCAACTTATACACTACCTTATCCTCTCCATGGAAAGACTTTCCCTAGGTTTAATTTTTTTTTTAATATATGGTGTTACAGAAGTGTTTGATATAGATTCTGAAAAACTCTAATGAACTTCCATTCAATCTTTCCTATAGACTAGTACTTATCCACGAGCACTGTCTAGCATTCATATCACATTGATAATGGACAAAAACAATAGGGAAGACATTTTATTATGCTACAGAATAATAGAAAATGAAAATTATAATGAAGGAACCTATATTTGTGAACCAGACCTGAAGATAAGAGCTTCACAAGTAGTAGGAAGAGAATACTCTAGGCTTGCCTTAATTTCTAATATCCGAAAATAATCATCAATCAGTCTGCCATTATTCTTGATAAAAAACAGAGGAAATTTGCGGTAACGTTTCCAAATTTATAATAATAGAAGTAAGGTGTGAGTATCAAATACCTCCTCTGCATGCCCTCCAAACTCGGGACAGAAGTTTATATTACTGTATGGTATCTCACATTAACAATTCATGATCCACACGACAGAGGATTTTTTTTTTTTTTTTTTTGCATGGTCCAAGAAAGAAGAACTTTTTCTCATAGCTCACATTTATTGCAATAATAATCCAATCATAGAAATGAGACTAGGGAGCTTTATCAAATGGTTGAAGAGGACAGGTGGACTGAGGGTGTCCATGTCAACAAAATTTTGTTCTAATTTTTTTTTATAAAGCAGAAAATTGCAGAAAGCCCATTGTTATGTGTTCATTATGTTTTTTGGTCTCTTATCCTCTTTGAATCCTCATTGATAGGTTTGTGTATTGGTTATTTTTTATACTTGAATTATGGATGCCCTTTTTCCCCCTAATCACATCGATGACTCTCTCATAACCAAGGAATAGTTTCAAACAAAACGCAAATGAATAGGCAGCAGACACAATTTGTCCAGAAAAAAAGAGTCCCCCCGAATCTAATGGGATCAACGACTGAGCATAATTTAAAAGTTAAAGGAGTTGCACTTCACTAAAATTACCCATTGTTGGGTGAAGGATTTGGTAGTTCCTTGTGAGTAAAACTCACATTGTTCCAGAACGCCCGATTTCTGAGATTAAAGGGTTTTTGGCCTAAACTGAGACCTACGGGCAAAAGTCAATTACCATTCAAGAATTAAAAAAAAAGAAAAAAAATAAATAAATGTACAGACTCTGGAAATCCTAAATTCAAGAAAATGAGATTGATCAGGGGACTCACAATTTATTGGAAGGGGGTAGGAATGCGTTGAGCTCCTCTGCAACGCGAGCTGCAGATTCGTACAGAGATTTCTGCATCAGTTGATTCGATTAAAGAAAGAAAACAAATCGCAATTGAAGGAAGAGATCCAGGGCTTTCGAAAACTCAAATTTTTATTTCGTACCTGGTAGGGGACGAAGATGTGGAGGGGGCGAGGAAAGCGGGCGAGGCGTCAAACTCAGGAGATCTTGTAGCGGAGGATTTGGGGACGAGATTGCCAGAGAGAGGAGGAAGAAGAAGAAAGGAGAAAAGCTTGGGCTTCGATTTTGATTTTGGTTCCTGTTGCTGAACACTCCTCCGTCTTTGTTTTCTTTCTCACGACAGAGCGGGAAGGAGAGGGGCTCTAGTTTTTTTAATGCCAGTACCAATTTACCAAATCCCCTATAGTATTTGTTATAGCCCCACAAGCACAAAATAGGCACAGAAATAATTACAATGTCAGTTTACCAAAATTATTAATTTTAGGCTGTTTTTGGTTTAATTTCTACAAATTATAGAAAATATTTTTCACCCAAAATATGATTTTCTTGTATTTCTTAAAAAAATTATAGCAAAAATTTTGGGAAGTCAAAAAGTACCAATTTTCTTGTTTTTTTTTTACTTTGCTTGTTTGGTTCAAAACAAGAAAATGACTCATAATTTTATAAAAAATAGCAAGATTTCCTATGATCTATAGAAATTAAACCAAACACCCCCAAATTTATTGAAAAGTGTCAACTTTATAGAAAAAGGTCAATGTGGTGTCAGATTTTTGGGTGATTTTCGCTCATTTCGAGAGGAAATTGGTTTTCTGTAAATTTTGGTATTTTTTGTACTTTACAGAAAATATTTCTGTAATTTTTTTGAACCAAATACAGTTTACGAAAATCTATAGAAAATTTTTAATTATACAATTGCCATTGTCAGATATTTTAAGAAAATTTTCTATAAAATTGTGCAACCAAACACCCCTAAAGAAAATTACTTGGGCTATAAGAAAAATCAAGAGAACATCTTGCATTAATGGCAATGGGAGGGCTTTTTTGGAGGGAAATATAATTAGTTCCCTCCAAACAATGGGATCTTCTTCCCTCTTTAGATTATATACTCATAAGATTTTCAACCACCAAAATTTACTTTTTTTCTCTTAACTACTTCAACAACCATAATGGATGAATCTTTATTATGTGTAATTTCATTAAACACTAATGCAACCTTCATTAAAGTCAATCTTGCAATAAGCTTAGCTAAATTGAGGATGTATATTGCAGAGAACTTAAAATTATGATATGAAAGTTTGTTGATATGTTATTCTCTCGAAAAGTTTCTCAGTGTCTCATTTGAGCTTTCAAAAGATGTAGATATTCCCAACATGATAGATTATCATAGTACAATGAGGTTAAATACGATAATCATGACTATTACTAAAAGAGATGAACGATCCACGCATGCCATAGGGAAGAAATAAAGTTTAAGTAAGTATTCAAAAGATTCCTAAAAGTGTGAAAGAAGTTAGAATAACTCTTATATACTACTCTATAGCTAAGAAATTCTCTTTTAAATATGTTAATAATGAGCCAAAACTCATTCGTGCTAATTGCATGTTCAAGAAAGAAATAAATTGTTCGTGGGTGCCTTATGCTTCACCATTGAGCCATGTGTCGACCTTTGCTATAAAAAAAATTTATTCCTCAACATACTTACAGACAATATAACAACACAGCTGGTCACTCTAGAGAATCGAGAAGGTAGATTGCCAAGATGCTACAATAAATTATGAAGAATCATCAATATATCACCCAACAAACATTAGAAAGGATCTGCACTCTCAATATGGTATTCTAAAGCTTGGTGTGCTAAGGAGATAGCAAAAGATTAGATATTTGGTTAAGCAAGACATTCATATGGTTTACTACCCTGGTTAGTCTATCAACAAATGAATTGTTTGTTTATGTAACCTTTAGGACTTAAATGTGACTTGTAGTCATTTTATTCTTTATTATATTCATCATTTAACAAGTTAATTATCCTTTTAATAATCATTTAAAGGTACCAAATGAATGTGATCAAAACAAATCTAGGCGGTGTTGCTATCATTGAACAAGAACAAAGGCGATTCAAGCATTTATTTGTTTCCTATAGTGCATGCATACATGGGTTTCTTAAGGGATGTATACTATTGCTCTTTCTAGACTTTTTTAAAAGATCATTACAAAGGAATCTTATTAGGTGCAACTGCTTATGATGATAACCAAGGCATATTTCCTCTCACATTTTATTTTCGTGTCCGAGAAAATGAAGTCAATTGAAGTTGATTTAGTCAAGGGTTGTAGTATATTTTGTA
Organism: Asparagus officinalis; assembly: GCF_001876935.1. Taxonomy (NCBI): domain Eukaryota; kingdom Viridiplantae; phylum Streptophyta; class Magnoliopsida; order Asparagales; family Asparagaceae; genus Asparagus; species Asparagus officinalis. Next base: position 32,459,157 of record NC_033796.1, read on the forward strand.
CTATCGAACAGAATCGTTGAATCCACCCCATCCTTTAGTCATTTTGTAAAATGTGGGCAAAGGAATAAAACAATATTTGAAAAATATATTTCCAGATGTCTACCATTCAAGATGTGTACTTCATCTAGTTGAGAATTACAAACTGAAGCTTAGAGAAATGGGTTTTGCCTCAAGTGTTGCTCAACAAATTTTAAAATTATTAGAGTTCGATGCATACAAGTATAAGAAAAAAGAATATAAAGCTGTGTTACATGAGATTAAGATGATTGATCATAGAGCTTACCAACTAGCTCTTAGTTATGATCCAAATAATTGAGCGGATTTTGTATTTTCTGGTATAAGGCATGTTAAAATTTGTGACATTATCAATCTAACTATGATATCCTTATGATACTTAGCTCTGCTTTGTGATCTTTAGCATTTTTATGTGACACATAGCTTTTATATGTGGTTACCAACTATAATTTGTGAACTTAAGCAGTTGCTAGTGATTTGTAGATGTTATTTGTGATATCCAGCAGTTATCTGTGATATTTAGATGGTGTATGTGACTTGTACCAGTTATATGTGATTGTTAGCTGTTATATGTGTTCTTTATCTTTTATATATGATTTTTTGTGGTTAATTGTGATACATTATGGTTACTTGTGATGCCTAGATATGTTGTGTGATAATAAGCTGTTATTTGTGATCCTTAAGTTTTATTTGATGCTTTTGATAATTATTTGTTACAGACATGGTCATATTTACCTCCAATGTTGCTAAATTTTTCAACAGTTGGATTTGTATGGTGAGAGCACTTCCTATTTTGTGATATGATTGATCACATTGGTATGCAGAATATGGAAAGGATGAATACTCACCATGAGATGACAACAAAATAGAATAGTTATCTATGCCCTAAGGCGGAACACCTTTTGTAAGAAAATTGTAAGAAGGAAAGCATTCTCGAAGTCTCACACTCCAACCTGAAATCTTTGATGTGTCATCTCAAAAATTAGTAGAAGTTGATTTGGGACGCAAAATATGCACATGTCTACATGGGATGTATTACGAATACCATGTAAACATGTGTATATTGCTATTAACTTTATGCATAGAGATGTATACCACTATTACGACTGGTTCATGACGATTGAGGGTTTCAAGAAAAGTTACAAAGAAATTCTCTTTCTTGTTCCAAATTATAATAAGCCAAAGGTCACTGATGAAACAATTGACATACTTCCCACCAACGTCCATAAAGAGATATGGAAGAAATAAGAATAGACATATCAATAATATTTGAGAATAGACATCTAGTTAAATGCTCAAGGTGTCACGTTGAAGAATATAACTGAGCCACATACACTGAACCTATCCAAGACTAACATTTCCTGACAGAACTCAAACTCTTTTGAGACTGTTGTCTATTATATGTTTGTAGACGGTAAAAAATACCTCTATAGGTTTACAGGAAATTCGCCTGCGAGAAGAGCTCGCACGCTCAGTTCTCTGGCACGGGCCTAAATCGCATAGACGTCAGATATGTTCGATTCTAGGTTCGCCTTACGGTCGGCTCGCCAGCACGAGTTAAGATCGATCAGGATGGCGGAAGTTCGCCTTTCACTCAACTCGCCTGCCCGAGTCCAGAGTCGAATCCGCCAGCAAACCCCAAGACCGTCAGTACAGCTAGGTATGCAAGTTGGCTAGACCCACTCGAGTACTGTGCACCTACTTCGCCGCCTCTCCTGACCGGAAAGGGGAAAGCACCGTGCTCAAAGCACGCCGGGCGGCCACGCACAGTACGAGTGATCGGGCAGATACTTCATCGATCTGCAAACTCATAAATGCGGTTCATTAATGCCGGTCAGGTCCACTCGGACAACAGACGGCCGTTGCCTCATATACAAGAATGGGCCTTCCCATCGTAGGTGAGAGGACATAAAGCACAATCCCTGGAATGACCATTCATGGTATCGAGGAGCAGCTAAACGTCTCTGAAGAAGATGTGGTCATATCCCACCATTCAAGGAGGAGTCAAGCTGTCCTTCTGGAAGAGAGGTCGCAAAACTTAGAGAAAAGAGTTGAGACCAAGCTCTCTGCATAACCTTTGCATTGCGGCATCACTGTTTAGTTCCGAGCTCCGATCGCCGGCGAACTAAGCAGAACCGAACTCTATTGCCCCGAGCTTCTACTGTGAACTGAAGCTCTCCAGCAACCTCATTCGAACGGTCCAAGGGAAGCAGACTCGACACGAGCATCGAGCGAAGCGTCCTATAGCCACCTAAAGTCCCCACACAAAACAAAGAGGGCTTTCCCTCTGCTTCTGTTGTAAACATTTGATTTGTTAGTTTGTAATAAGCCTTCTTATTAATACAAACAAACACTCCCTGTTTTCGGGAAATCAAATATTCACCCTACAGAAGATGGCGACCACAGTGGGAGAAGCTGTTTCATCGAGTGAAATGGTGGTGGCTCAGTTTGATGAGGTTGCTGTTGGGACGACAGTAGAGTCCCTAGAAATCGAGTTCAACCAAGCCAAGTACGAAGAGTACTTGTCCTCCTCCTCTGGTGGCGATGCGTCCCGCAAACGCCACAGAGCTGTGCGCCGAGGCCGACCTCAGACGGTCAAAGCCTCTGCACCCGAGGGTTCCAACCGAGTCTCATCGGAGGAGCCCACTCCCTCGCAATCGATCAAGGCCAACCCAGAGATCGAGCACAAAAGGCAAGGGTCTGCCAGATGGATCGCCAAGCGGTCCGTGCAGACACCTGCCTCGGAGGGAGCGCCGGTTCACTCCGGCACAAACCACACTGCCACAACCCACGGTGACGTTCTCCCCGCAGGGAGAGCTAACCAACGGCGACGGCAAACACCCGTCAGACAGGAGGCCCAAACCTCCATTTCTCACGACGGCCTGAACCATCATACAGGCCCGAGAAACACTAGACGGGAAGGCAAACTGCCCGACGTCGGAAGGTCCTCTAAATCAAGGGCGCCAACCGAGGATGGCAGAGCCGTCCGTTCAGGAGGACTTCGCTTCTCAGGTCATATCCCTGATGCGAATAAACCACACCGAGCATACAAGTCTACCCAAGTAGGCGAATCCTCGAAGGCTGGCGAGCCTCGCCATAATCATTTGGCGGATAAACGTAAAGGTAGAGAGGTAGGCGAATCTTCGCGAACCCGCTCTTCCAAACAAAGGGTTGAAACCCGCCTGAGTACTGGAGCTCGCTCAAACGCGAAGACTCGCCAGTCAAGGCGAGATCGCCCAGCACCAAAACATTCCACCCAACACGCACCAGAGAGAGCGCCCAAAAATCTCTCGTCAACTCACCAGAGCGACTCTTCTGAGGCTGGGGGTTGTCACCAACCACCCGTAGAAGACCTCAGAGAATTCTTGACTCGCAAACGCACTATTCACGAGGCGAATCCTCAGTGTCATTGCGAGAGACTCATCCACACGGTCCTCGCCGACTGCCAATGCATTGGAACGGCGAAACCTTCGGTGTTTGAGAGGCTTTCTCGACAGGCCTCTCGACCAAGGCCCTCCCGTCGAAGGCGCCGTCACCAGAAAAGAACAATAAAAAAAAGGAAAAAATAAAAAATAATAAATAAGAAAACACTGAAAGTTATGCCAACCCACTGCCAATGCGTTAAACTGGCGCCTGTCCAGGTGGGCGCTTCTGCTCTCTCAATACGACATCCACTTCATGCCGCAGAAATCAGTCAAGGGACAAGTCATCTGCGATCCCATGGCTAGTCACCCACTGGGGGTGAAGACCGATCTATTCGAAGATCTGCCAGATGAACCTCCCGAAGCCAATATGACTTCATCGCCACAGGTGTGGCAGATGTTCTTCGACGGCGCGTCTCGTGCAGGCGTGAGCGGCTCTATTTCTGCAGGAGTGGGGGTGGTCCTCACCTCTCCGCATGGTCACGTGTTACCCCGGGCCTTTTCTTTGACGGAACCATGTACCAACAATGTAGCTGAGTACAACGCGTTGCTCATAGGACTCGAGTTGGCCAAAGAGCTCGGGATCAAGCATCTGGAGGCTTATGGCGATTCGCAACTCATTGTCAAACAAATGACTGGCGAATATGAAGTCAGGAATGAAGATCTTATCCCACTCCACAGAGCGGCCGTCAGACTAGTGGAGTTATTCGAGAGTTTCCGCATTGAGCACATGCTCCGTTCCAGGAACACTCATGCAGATGCCCTCGCATCCTTGGCAACCAATTTGGCCCAGCCTTTGGGAACGACCCAAAGGGTCACAGTCGCCAGCCGAAAACTTTTTCGACCCAGAGACGTCCCAGAGTCGAACGCCACTCATCAAGCTTCGGATCAGCCAGATCAGGAAGACTGGCATCTCCCGATCATCGATCATGTCCTATACGGCATGTTGCCCGAGGATTCGAAGGAACGAGAGTCTATCCGACGACGTGCCTCGCGGTTCTACTACGATTCAACCACTAAAACGTTGTATCGGAGGTCATACGACGGCTTGCTACTTCGCTGCCTTTCAAAAGCAGAGGCGCAAGAAGCCGTACGCGAAGCACATGACGGCGTGTGCGGAGCTCATCAGCCCGGACCCAAACTTTGGGATCGCCTACGGAGGATGGGCTACTTCTGGCCTGGGATGGTTACTGACGCAGTCGCTTATGCAAAGCGATGTTACGAATGCCAAATCCACGCCAACTACATACGCAATTCGTTAGCCATGCCTTCACCCGGTTCTGCGACAAACTCCGGATACAGAACCTCTCGTCCACGGCCTACAACCCTTCAGCGAATGGTTTGGCCGAAGCTTTCAACAAGACGATCATCAAGATCCTGACCAAGCTGACTTCCACTAGCAAGCGCGACTGGAATGAAAAGCTAGGCGAGAGCCTGTGGGCGTATCGCACAACGGTTCGTACACCGACTGGCACCACGCCTTACTCGTTGGTATACGGCTGTGAAGCTGTACTGCCATTAGAGATTCAGATTCCATCCCTCCGCGTCGCCCTAGCAACAGGGATGACGACTGAGGAGAATCACCAACTTCGACTCGCAGAGCTCGAAGCACTGGACGACAAGCGACTGGAAGCTCAGCAGCACATTGAGTTCTACCAAGCTCGGATGGCCAGGAGCTTCGACAAGAAAGTCAAGCGCCGAGCCTTCAAAGAAGGAGAACTCGTGCTATCCGTCCGTAGACCAATGATCCTCACTTCCAAGAAGAAGGGGAAATTCCAGTCCAAATGGGAAGGACCATTCGTGGTAGAGACAGTCTACTCGAACGGCGCCTATCGCCTCGTCAAACCGAATGGCGATAAGATCATGATGCCCATCAACGGCAAGTATCTGAAGAAGTACTACCCCTAGTTCTCCTTTGCAAACTCCCATGAGTGCACGAGTCTAAACTGGTCCTCACACCCTCCAACTGGTACACGAGGCTAAATTGTCCCTACTTTACCCGCTCTGGCGAAAGCCTCTTGTGGAATTCAATTCGCCTATCTCCTCCAATGAGATGGCGGATCCACTAAAGTCGTTCATATCACGACAAATACATTCAATTCGCCTATCTCCTCCAATGAGATGGCGGATCCACTAAAGTCGTTCATATCACGACAAATACATTCAATTCGCCTATCTCCTCCAATGAGATGGCGGATCCACTAAAGTCGTTCATATCACGACAAATACATTCAATTCGCCTATCTCCTCCAATGAGATGGCGGATCCACTAAAGTCGTTCATATCACGACAAATACATTCAATTCGCCTATCTCCTCCAATGAGATGGCGGATCCACTAAAGTCGTTCATATCACGACAAATACATTCAATTCGCCTATCTCCTCCAATGAGATGGCGGATCCACTAAAGTCGTTCATATCACGACAAACATATTCAATTCGCCTATCTCCTCCAATGAGATGGCGGATCCACTAAAGTCGTTCATATCACGACAAACATATTCAATTCGCCTATCTCCTCCAATGAGATGGCGGATCCACTAAAGTCGTTCATATCACGACAAACATATTCAAACACAATCTACTTACCAATCCTCTTCCGAAGAATGGTAGGTCCCCATAGTCGCTCCAATCGCGACAAGAACTCATCAAGTTAATGATTACCTCTGATGATTGGCGCTGTTATTCTTACGAATAGCACAGCCTAAGTAATGGCCAACCATGCGACGCGCTATTACTTCTGTCAATAAGTCACACTCCTACGTCCCTGAACTATTGGACCTATTCCAGATGTCCTAACATTGCTTTGGGATAACTGATGGGGGGAGTCTACCAAGCGATGACTCCTACCACAATCAATTGTCACATTCCCAAATGACGGCAATTGTCCGAGGCGATTCGACAGGCAACCTGTCTGTCGGTTTCCCAGACAACAACTCGCTGAAAGGCGAGTCGAAGTTGAGTTCTTCAGTTGGCCACAGAAGCAAACGTTTGTTCCTTGCTGAAAGCCAAGTGTTGCTCTCTTGACCCCATTGGAGCTACCATGCGAAGATCAGAATTAATCCAATCCCACGCTGTGAGCAACGGAGGGCAGAACAAGAACCCAAAACCACTAAATCCATAGTCTAGGGCTCGCCGAGTTCAACTACGCCAAACAGCACAGACAAAAAAAAAAGGAATTGTGCATGCAAAGTAAGGCAAAACAAGAATAAGCAAAATAAGCGAAGGAGCCACAACGGGCTGAGATTTACATAAGTTTTCAGTTTAACTGTGATGCCCAAGGCACCAATTAAGTTAACAAAACAAACAAAAGAAAAGAGGATCCAGACGACATGAGAATTACAAAAACTTCGAGGATCCAGACGGCATAAGGACTACAGGAACTTCAGCAGGCGAGGGGAGCCGATCTTGGCTTTGAGCTTCGCACGCTCTGCCGCACGTCGAATCCTCGCCTCCTCCTTCTCCTTTTGCTGCTGCTTAGCCAAATTCGCCTGGCTGGCTTCTTCCTCTTGACGAAGGAGTTGGAGCTCCTGGTCCACTCTCGCGGCGACCTCGCCGAGCCTCCTTGCCTCGTGCCCGCGCTCCACCAGCTTCGCCTCGCCGCGGAGGGAGCCCGCGTCCTCGAAGAAAGCCCGGTCTAGGTAAGCGTCCATCCGGTCCAGCACCGCTTGTTGCCGCTGCTGCAGACGTCGGAGCTCCGCTTCTTTCGCCTGGATCCGCTTCGCTCGTTCTTCGCGCTCGAGCAGAAAGCACAGAGAGGGAGGCGGGGGCGTGTCGGAGGAGTCTTCATAAAATAGCTCCTCGAGGCGGTAGGTCCACCCCGCCACCCGCTCAAGCTCTCGCTCACATCGCCGTGTGAGCGAGGCGTCGCCAGCACGACGGACCGCCTCCAAGGCCGCTTCCACAAGAGGAAGCGCGTGATAGTAGGGGCCGTCGCCCACGCTGACTGAGAGGGCGATCCCGTGCACCAAACCCACCAGGTGCTGGAGCGGCACGAA